>NW_021941064.1:0-101594 GCF_000721785.1 Aureobasidium pullulans EXF-150 | reverse complement strand
CTCGCGTAAGAGGACCTATAGTTAGCCTACTCTAGTGTCTTTAGTAGAAGACTACTAAACCTAACAGTACTTAGAAACTGTTATAAGTCGACGGATAGACTTACCCCGAACCCGACGATCGAACATAAAATAGACAACGCCGAAACATAGAGAGGTAGGCTAGTAGCTACCCTTACTAGAGAAAACTAGGAACTATGGTTCTAAAACATGAAGAGATAGCTATATAGCAAGGACTGCTAGAAAGCAATTAAAACACCTAAAAGCAAGCATAAGGCAGCTTTTACTAAAATCGACAATATAGCTTTATACTAGATTAATAAATGCATCTTAGAAGACGATTAGATGCGTTATGTTAATACAGCCAATTTAAAGACACTTTAGGACTAGTTACAAGCTAGATATAAGAAGACTCTACCTATTTAGAGGAGACTACTTATAGAATCGTTCTACTTCTTCTAGAAGGACTAGAACTAGACGATTTAAGATACGTAGCTATACCTTTAACAGCTAGGACGAAAGATTGCAAGCTTAGACCTAACTAATGCAAACCTAGGCAAGCCTAAAGCTAGGATTTAAAAGCTACTTATAAGTCTTCTAGAAGAGTACGATATAACTATAAACGCTATCGACGTGCAAAGTTATCTAGACCTAGAAGATATCCTTGCACTTTTAGAGAACTTTAAAGCAAAACTAAACTTAAAGACGACCTTACATGCTTATCTTACAAGGAATAGATAGGGCCCTATTAAATGTTATCTTTATAAGAAGGATTACTTTATTAAGAACTGCCTATTACTTCTAGCTACTTAACGAGCTACAAGAGATGATCGAAGATAGAAACGGTCTTCTTAGTCATCCCGCTAAGAGCCTATA
This sequence comes from Aureobasidium pullulans EXF-150, assembly GCF_000721785.1. Lineage (NCBI taxonomy): Eukaryota > Fungi > Ascomycota > Dothideomycetes > Dothideales > Saccotheciaceae > Aureobasidium > Aureobasidium pullulans. The sequence goes on along the minus strand of NW_021941064.1, from coordinate 100,721 downwards.
ATTGCTATAAAAGACCTAGAAGCAGTAGTTGCTAGGGTCTTTACATAAATCATAGAGGACAAGGCTAAGGTCTAAACTAAAGTTGCAAGAAAAGAGAGAGCCTATAAAGTAGAGGAAACCTCTACTATTAGCTCTATAACTTCGAAGTTACCTACTACTATCTCATTTAATGATTAAGTATCTTATGAAGTTGCCTACCTTTTAAAGGATATTATAAGTAAGAACCCCTCCTAATGGTATATAGACAGTTATGCTAGTTCACACATAACTAACAAAAGCAACTGTTTTAGAGGACCATTAATTTAAATTAGGAGGAGGTACATCTAGGTTAGAGGTAGGATCCTACACTTAGATTTAATGGGAACAGCTATACTAGCTAATCAAATAGGAAGAGAGCTAGAGTTAAAACAGACGCTCTTTATACTAGGACTTAGTATAAACCTATTATTAGCAAGAAACCTCTATCTTTAGAAGAGGCTAAATGGAAAGTTTAACTCTAACTCTATAACAATGGTAGATGCTAGTAGAAATGTAGTAGTGCATAGCAAAATATAGCATAGAGTATATGTTATTACCGATGTCTATCTAGAAAGACTACCTAAGTAACTTAACACTACAATGCTAGCTACGCATAGTACTACTATACATGCATTTAACGCTATCGTTTCTCCTTAGGAGGAGGAATTAAGCTTAAAGGCATAGGAGGAGTATTAACTCTAGTATAGAAGAATTGCATATCTAGGACCTAAGAAGATTAGGAACTTGCATAAAGTTACTACTCTAGAGAAGCTAGTCTAGGTAACTCCTAACTATTAGTGCATTGTCTGTTTAGTTGCAAACATTAGAAATAAGAGAGGTGCAATAAGTAAGAGAAAGGAGGGAATCCTTAAACTTATTCACATTAATACCTATAGTTAGATGCTAGAATCCTATAAAGGATACATCTACTTCATTTCGGTTGTTAACAACTTCTTAAGAAAAACCTAGATCTTTCCTATAAGGGTAAAGTTAGATATAGCTCCTATCCTAAACTAATAGAAAAAGGAAGTTAAAACTACAACAGATCTAAAGATCCTAGCAGTAAGGTCTAACAATGCACTAGAACTAGAGAACCTCTTTAGATCTTAGAAACAAGAATTAGGTGTGCAATACGAGTTAACTATCCACTATATGTTAAGTCAAAATGGACTAGTTAAAAGATTACACTAGACAATTTAGAATAGCACTAGAGCTATGTTAAAGGATGCAAATCTGCTAGTAGAGCTATAGATCGAAGCTACATAAGTAGACGTCTACATTAGGAATAGAGTTTCGAATAGCCTAATCATTGATAGAGTATAAGTTAGTCTAGAAGAAGCGTTTACTAGGATTAAACCATCTATTAACCATTTAAGAGTTTAGGGCTGTTAAGCAGTTTCATACATGAATCTAGACTCCCTACTATAGAGTACTAGGAAAGATAAGTTCATAGATAGAGGTAGACACTATATGTTCCTCGGATACGTTAAAGGGACTATAAAGCAGTAGCTTTTTTAGGCTCTAGACATAAGAAAAGTGATCAAATCATACAGAGTAGACTTCTTTAAGAATAAGCAAGGAGGAGACCTACAACTAGGTATTCCTAGACGAGCTGCACTAAATATAGCTCCCCTAAGGAATCTTAGAGGCTAGCCGCCCTTATAATAGACTCCTACAATAGATGTAACAACCGTTCTACTAGCTGTAACTACTACATTAAAGAGAACTAAACTACAAGTCGAGATCCTAGCATTCCTAGAGCATAAAAGACATCTCTATTAGGACTTTACACAAGAATCTAGATAGCTATAACTAGGAAATAGCGCTAACTTATAGGAGGAGCGCGATTTAGAGCTATTAGAAGAAAGTAATGTTAAGTTTTAGGAGGAGCTACGGCCATCTTTATTAGTAATAGCTGTAATAACAATACTAGCAGCTATAACTATAGGAAGAAAGGTTCTCTCTTATATTGAAATTCCTTAAGTATTAAAGAGGATAAGAGAAGAGTATAGCATACTAGAAGGACAACCTAATTTTAAGCTGCATAAGGCAATGCTAGCAATTAACCTTCTAAGTCTAGGAATTGACTTAGAAGACAATGATCAACTTAACATCCTGCATTATGCTTTTATAGTAGCATTCTTAGTAAAGGAAGAAGTGCCGATTCTAAAGTCATATTAAGCTGCAATTAATGATCCTACATAGGGACCATTATAGCAAGAGGCATTTAGGCTTAAAACAGATGCCTTATAGGCAAACGGGACCTTTAAAATCACTAAGCTACCTATAGGGGCAAATATTATTATAAGTAGATAGGTACTTGCTACAAAACATAACCTAGATAGCTCGTTATAGAAGCTAAAGGCACGCCTTGTTACAAGAAGGTTTACCTAGAAATTTAGAGTTAATTTTAACTATACCTTTACGCCTACCCTCCGCTATAATACACTACGGGTATTCTTTGCAATTGTTGCACTAGAGAATCTTAAGTGCTATGCTGTTAATGTTAATAATGCCTTCACTAAGTTAACATTAAAGGAGGAGATTTATATAGTAGCACTACCTAGAATGAACATCCTACTAGGTTATGTACTAAGGGTACTAAGATCGCTCTATAGGCTAAAACAAGCTATAAGAGATTAGAATTAGAGCTGCATTAAATCGTTGTAGAAGATAGGCTTTATCTAAACAGACGCCGACCTATGCCTTTTAAGACATCTAGAGAAAGAGATCCTTATTCTAGTCTATGTTAATGACATCCTAATTAGAGCTAAACAAATAGATAACATTAACTAGTTTAAGAAACACTTTAGAGAGATCTACAAGATTAAAGACCTAGGAGAAGTAAGCAAGATTCTAGGAGTTTAAGTCATCTATAATAGAAAGAACAGAACGATTACCCTAGATTAGTCTTACTACACTAAGGATCTTCTATTAAGGCATAGAATGGACAAGGAGAAGGCTAATCTAATTAGTATTCCACTAAATGGATATGATCTACTAAAACTAGCTAGTCTATAAGACAAGAGAGTAGACTAGAAGGAGTATTAAAAGATTATTAGCGGCCTTATCTACCTAGCAATTCTAACGAGACCTAATATTGCATTTGCGATTAGAAGGCTAAGCTAATATCTGTCGGATCTATTAGAAGGGCACTTTAAACTTTTAAAATCCCTTATAAGGTACCTACGTTCAATAATAGACCTTAGCCTAGAATTTAATGTAGAAGGCATATAACAACTTATCGGCTACTCTAATTTAGACTACGCAATGGACAAGATAGACAGGATATCCATTTTAGGAAGTGTATTTATAATGGGCAACTGCCCTATTAGCTAGTCTAGCAAGAAGTAGAAGTCAGTTGCAACCTTAACTATAGAAGCTAAATACATAGCTATATGTTAGGCTACAAAGCAGTTATAATAGCTAGCTTAACTTCTAAGAGACATAGGCTATAGTAAGTACATTAGTTGCAACCAATATTAGCTAACTATAAGAGAAGAGCAAAGCTTCGTTATTAGATTACTAGTTAAACTGTTCGGTAACAATTAAGCTTCTCTATCATTAGCTAGAGATGCCTATACTTACGAGAGGTTAAAGCACATTAATGTTATATACCATTATGTTAGAGACTTGCACTAGAGGAACAGGATTAATGTCGAGTTTATAGGAATAAGAGACATAGTTGTAGATAGCTTTATAAAGCCGTTGCCTAAGCCGGACTTTGTAAGATTCATTAACTAGCTAGGTCTTACTAACATCCGCCGTCTAGACTAAGGAGGAGTGTTATAATATAGTAGTTAGGGTAACAGATGTAGTAAGAGGAAGTTAGGTAATACGGAGAAGCTATAACACAAAGACTTCTATACTATAATAGTAAATAACTAACTTAATTATAATATACGTATTAGTTCTACCCCTTAATGACTATTCCCCCTTAGAGCTCTAGCTTCTAACTACTAGGCGATACTTTTTAACTATTTCTAAGTTAGTTATAATGCGTTCTACCTCCTTCGAGAAGGAGTAGTAGTCCGTACTCTTTAGGATAGTCGCTATATATATCTTAGCAGAGTTAGAAAAGGTATTCTTTAGGTACCCTATCTTAGTAGAATTAGGCTAGCTATCCCCGCCGGCGCTAAGTAGGAGTCCGTTAAATTCTAGCTAGTGTTCGTGCTAAGGTTAGCCTAAGCTATATTGTAGGCTAGTAAGCTGCTCGAGAGCTTTTACTTATTCGTTACCGTCCGCGAATACGTATTTAAGCTACGTAAAGAAAGCTTTAAGGTCCTTTCCTTTTAAGGCGCTTCCTTTCTCCTAGAAGTAGCATATACGGGCCCTTTCGCGGGAGGGGAAGGTATTATAGACGACGTTCTAGTAGTATTCCTCGGAGAGCGCTAGTTTTAGGGTAGAGCGTACTCGATAAGAGCTTTTTAGCCTTAGGAGGTAATCTCTAAATGTCTTAGCTCTACTATCCTAGGAGGGAGGCTTCTAGTCTCTAGGTCCTAATAGCTCTCTAGTAGGACGAGAGACGTTCGTAGTAGAGAGAGCCTCTATTAGCGGTTTAACGAGCACCGAAAGGGGGGGTTCTCCTAGCTAATTAGTGTCGGAGGCCTCTTAATTACGGGCGGCCTCCGCGTTATAGTAGGCTACGCGTTCGTTACGGAGCTTAGCTTCTATTACGTGCTATTAGTTATATAGTTCTTCTACTACTTGTCGCATTACTTTAATCGACGGTTCCTATTTAGTGTTTCTAGCCTCCGGTTAGTATATAGGGGACTCTAGAGTAAAGTTAATAGGGGACTTATCTATGTTTTTAGATCGAACCTAATGTTACGGGTAAACTACGTATATATAGAGGTTTAGGGTAGGTTAAGATTTAATAGGTTCAATAAAAGTAGGAAGGAGTCTATAAATGTATAGAATCCGATAAAGAATGTACGGACGCTAAGAACGTACGGGCGCATACCCGCGTCCTATCCTAAGGCTCGCCCTTTATAATTATAATCTAGCAAATAGAGCGGAAGATAGAGAAGGCGTATTCTAGCTACTCGATATAGCTCGCGGACCCTCTCGCTATAGTAGGTAGAGTAGTTATCTATAACTAGAACCTTACTAGGACCTAGCTAGGGAAGCAATATATGCTCTAGCTAGTGTTTAAAGATAGCTCCGGTAACCGAGCCCTCGATAATAAGAGTAGAAGTAGGTAGGAACCCCTCGATCGTAAGGGCTAGTAAGACACTTAGCCGAGTAGCATACCTAAGAACTAATGTTATAAAGGTAGGTAGACCGATTACTAACTAACTTTGTCGTCTATATAGAGTCTTCTTACTCGTATAGGACTCATTAACGTATACTAGATCTTCCGCTAGCACCTTCTAGACCTCTATCTTAAAGATTGCGCGCATTACTTAGTCTTATTGTGCTACTATCCTTATCGACACCTTCTTCGATAACCCTTCGTCTATTATAAACCTCGACATTGTAGACTAGCTTATAGCGACATTAAACTTAATAAAGAGGTTAAAGATAAGCTCCTCCTACTAGACATCGTTCGTCTACGCGATCTTATCTACTAACCACTTACTTATTACTAGAGTAATGAGCTTCTTAGTACCTAGTATTATCCGTACGCTAGTAGGGCGGGTAATGGTGCCGTACGCGCGCTAATTAGCATGTTTCGCATACAGTGTCGACTAAGGCGCCTTAGGAAACATATGCTAAGCGGCCTTAATAGATCCTCCTCTTTTAAACACCTCTTCTAGCTACTTGTCGTCGATTTCATTAAGATAGCCTATAGGTGCGTCGGGAGCGGTAAGGACGACTACCTGGCCACAACAACCGTCAGAATCCATCAATATTCGAGCAGTAACGACTTACACCTCGGCGACGACTATATAGCAGTTTTCAGAGCTTCAAAAGGTGGTAGGCGACGTCAGATACGTGTATAATGGCTAACTATCGCTCAGAAACCATGCCCAGAGGGGTCCGGCACGCCAAGTTACCCCAAATTCCAGAGGAACCTGAATGCGAGAATATACCCACGAACCCTGCCTCAACTACCCCGCTGGCCGAGAGCGGAGTATGACGCAGACACAACCCCTCAATATATTTCTTATCAAGAGATGAGCCGCAAAGGTATCAGCAAATAAGACCTCGGGAACCTCGAGCTATCTTCTGAAGTCTTTCACTCTTTTCCTCAATCTCAAGGACATCTGAAAGTAATAGCACTGCAATCATGGGCAAGAAGAGAGTTTTGGTCAGCTATGGTAACAATCACCTACTTCCCATTGAAACTCCATGTCGCTGACTCGAACCAACAGGCGTCGACATTGATGCAGTAGCAGGCTGGCTAGGGTCCTACGGTGGTGAAGATTCAACCAGTGACATATCCCGCGGTCTGTTCGCCGGCACAGTGGGTGTCCAACGTCTACTCAAACTCTTCGACAAGTACAAGATCAAAGCCACTTGGTTCATCCCCGGCCACACGCTCGAAACATTCCCTGAAGACTGCGCGGCGATTAGAGATAAAGACCATGAGATTGGTCTGCATGGATACAGTCATGAGAACCCGGCGGATATGACTATCGAACAGCAGAGGGATGTGTTGGATAAGACGTATAAGATGTTGACGGAGTTTTGTGGGAAGCCGCCGAAGGGGAGCGTTGCTCCGTGAGTACCCGATTGCTGCTTTGGGTAGACTGACCCATACTGATTCTCATGACAGGTGGTGGGAGACTAGTCGTGAAGGAGCAGAACTTTTGCTTTCATACGGCATTGAATACGATCACTCAATGAGCCACGAAGATTGCCAAATGTACTGGCTAAGAACTGGTATGTTGGATTCTACCATCCATCGCCGCAAATATACCGCTGACACCTCAACACAGGCGACTCATGGACCAAAATCGACTACAGCAAGAAGGCCGAAGAATGGATGAAACCCCTCGTCAAAGGCGAAACCACAGGCATAGTCGAAATCCCAGCGAATTGGTACATTGACGACCTACCACCCATGATGTTCATCAAAAAAGCACCCAATAGTCATGGCTGGGTCAGCGCAAAAGACGTCGAACAACTCTGGATGGATCATTTCGACTACTTTTACCGCGAACATGATGAATTTGTTTTTCCCATGACGATTCATCCAGATGTTAGTGGAAGACCACATGTGTTGTTGATGCATGAGAGGATCATTGAACATATCAACAAGCATGAGGGTGTGGAGTGGGTTACGATGGGGGAGATGAGTGATGAATTCAAGAAGAAGAACTCGCCGCCAGAGGGTGCATTGATGCCTGCGACGAGGGAGGAGGTAGATGAGATGTTGAAGAAGCAGCAGAAGTAATGTCTTGTATTGGTATGAAGCATTGGTCTTATGAAATCATCTTCTTATTTGGTTCAAAGCGATTTCATGTTTGACCAATTGGGTCGAGAAAGATTGGCGATGACGGGCTTGTCGGGATCGGCAGAGGGTCAAAAGCGGGGCGACTTTGGCCAAACATGGGGGAGGATCATGCAGGCACCTTCCCTTGTTCCGAGTGTTTGTTCCTTCTTCCCTTCGACAAGAGTCTAGATTCGAATCAAGACCAGCAACATGGAGGAACGAGAAGTCGACTTTCGAGCGCTTGACTATGTGTCGACATACGACAGCAACCTTGAATGTCCCATCTGCCGGAGCGCCTTCGTGGACCCTGTCGTCGTGACCGACTGCGACCATCATTTCTGCCGCGACTGCCTCGATTACACGACTAGCTGGAACCAGTATTCAGGCACTTGTCCAACATGTCGCCGTCCTGGAAGACTTAATGGTTCCGGCTCTGCCTCGAAGCTTCTACTCAACATCCTGGATGATCTCGTCGTCAAGTGCCCCAACCAGTCCGATGGATGCGACAAACAAGTCAAGAGAGGCCATCTGCCCGACCACCTCAACATCTACTGCCCTTGTACCTTGGTCGAATGTCCGGAAGATGGCTGCGACCAGAGGGCACCACGCAAGGACGCAGCACAATGCCTGCATCAGCCCGTATCGTGCCTCGCTTGTCGCCAGTCCATGACAGTGCAGGAACTCGATGTGAGAACATCCTCGGTCACTCTACCGAACTGTACTGACTTTAAGCGCAACAGTCCCACTGGCAGAATGAATGCGCCGACCATGATATACCCTGCCCGTCCTGCGCCGCCTCGATTCCGTACCGCTACCAGCAAACCCACCTTGCCCTTCACTGTCCCGAGACCAACGCTGCCTGTCCCGCTCGTCAATTCGGCTGTCCGTTCAACACCAAGCGAAAACACTTGCCGAGTCATTCTCTGATGTGCTCCCTCGCCAAACTCGCCCCATATCTCGCTGCTCAACAGGAACGTCAAGACGAACAAGACCAAGCCCGCCAATCGCTTGAGAAGAGGCTGGGAATACTACAACAAGAAGTCTCTACATACAGAAGCATGTCAGGCACATCACAACAAACAAGCAGACCGCCTGCTCCACCTGAGGATACGTCGTACTTTGCAAACAACCTCGCAGACTTCGACCTAGCAGACTTTGAGGATTTCCAGCCTCATGCTTCGCCAACTCAACACCTGCTCTCTTTGCATGAGAACCTCCGCGAAGAGGTCTCGCGTCAGGCAAACACTATCCATGAGGTCGATACCCGCCTTAGCATGATGCTGCTGAATGAGAACATGCGTCTCAAGGACGAATTGGCCTACCAGGGCGCTCAGCTTAGCGCTCTCATGCGACAGGTCGGCTGGTTGACAAACGCACGCCTGCAGTCTGTTCAACCAAACATTATATCCACCACCAACCAGGACGATCAAGGTCCCAGCGATCACTCAAGGATCATCCCGCGCATGCCAGTCAGGCGCACAACCGATGAAGGCAGAACAAAGCTGTGAGGAGTTTGCTGAATGACTTATGATGAAATGACCTACTTATGCGTATACCCGTTCGGAAATATCATGCCTTTTACCTTTCTCAATGAGCCTCTCCACATGACATACGACGTGTCAAAACCGGCGCCCACATGCAAGGGCAGAAGGACCAGGTCTTGTCTTGCAGCCTGTTTCAGAAGCATCTCCGTTGGAAGCCAATGGCCGTGACAGGAGATAACCCTCCAGTCGAGAGGCTGGAAAGCCAATGCATGTCATTCTGCATACGACAGGTTTGCTACCCGTTTTCACCTGATCAATCTCGCCGACTGGTCAAGTTTCGTGCATACAGCAAACCCCACAAATGCTCTTCGTTTCAGTCTGGGGAAAGTGATCTTCCAGGATTGATCAACAAATCTCTCCTGTTCCTGCACTAGGATGAAGTTTGTGCGACTTGACCACGCGCCTCGGCCAATCCTTCATGAGGCTTCCTCCATGCATGTCATTCCTGTGACTTCCTCAATCAACATCACGAGGGTGACTGTTGATCAATTCTGGGGTCGCTCAATCCTCCAACATACCATGCATCTTGTGTATTTGTTTGCGCAATCTCGAGAGGTCTTCTTCCGAAGTGCCGGGTCATCCAAACACGAGTACTCTCGAGGGTCGTTGAAACTCCTCTTTGCATTTCAACCCCTCTTTCTCTGGTGTACTCTCGACCTGTCCAGTCGATTCTTGCCTTGCGCCTTCGAAGAACATGCATGTACGCGTGCAGTAAGAAGCTTATCAAAGCTGAAAGAGACGTTTCTTTCCTCTTCCCGTGCGACCGTGGTTTGTCCTATCCCTTGCTTGTCAGAAATAGCCGCTCACACCCTCTCGTGAAAGGTCTGGAAGGCGCGGCATTTTCCTCTGGTCATGACACATGCATATAAAGCCGTACGACAGAATTGACGATATCTCGCAGTATCTGCATGTATGTATGTTTCACGCAACCATGCCATTTTTAATCTGTTTGCCTTCTTCTTCGCCAGGATTACTTCTCAGATTTCCTTCTCACCGACTGTTGGTGAATGCGAGATGTTGGCGGCGGTGAGTAGTAGGTTGGCTTTTGCAAACGAACAGAAAGGACCTTGATTGTTTTGTCCCAAATTTCCTTTGGGCTCGGACGCATATCCTCAGAAGATGCTGGAAGCGAAACCAGCCGAGCATGACCCTGGTTCCATGCAACTTACTGGGATCGAAACGCCAATCACGGCACGCGAGAGTAGAGGACGTCCCGATAGTATGGCCTGTGGATAGGGGAAGTCGGAACTGATTGTACCGGGCATCCAATCAATGTCAATCTGGCCATTCCAACTTCCAAGTACCCCCCTTCCACGCGCCGACGCAATGTGATGTACTGTGCAGTACCTTACCAGCCCATATGTACAACCAACGGTTCTAGCAATTTTTTTTTGAAGAGAACTTTTTTGATGCCCAAGAATATTCAACCAGTCGAGTGCATACTTTCTTGCTGTTGTTGGGAGTTTGCTGGCTTGCTTGTTGTTGTTTATTATTGGCGAAGTTGCGCGCTGGGAAAATAAGCGGTCAAGCGCTTCATCACCGCAATTTGCTCGAGAAATGCTGGTAGACACATCAGCAAGAGAGGTCTAAAGAAAGGTGAAACCTTGGGGGGGAAAGTGGAAAAAAAGAGGCTGGTGCACGTTATATGACAGGATGGGGCCGTTGACCCTCCCGCCCCCGGAAGTTGAAAACATCGTCCTTGATCAAACGTGCGCTCGAGATGGAGGAGATAAAATGGAGAATAGGAGTCATCAGTAAGATTATACGGGAAGAGACTTGTAGGGCAGCAAGTGTTCGGCAGAGGCCAGATCTTCGCAATTACAATAGGGACCTCGCATGAACACGAACCCCTATCAGAGAAGATAGGCATGCAAGCGAGCGCCGCGAGAGAGTTCCTTCAGCGATGGGCGGAAAGAAATGCGCTGGCTGCCATATTGGGCTGTCACCAAATGCGTTGTGGCTTTTGCATCATCGTCTCGTCCTGCAAGCCACGGCTGCCGACCATGTTTCTCACAGGGCAGAACAAGAAACACGAACCTGTAGCGTTACGGCTAGCCGCGCGTGGGGTCTTCTGATACTTATGCTCTGCCTGCTTTTATGGTCTGAAAATGATTCGAACAAGATGATTCTAGGCAGCATGATGGACCTCTTCCACTCATTGGAAGGCAAGGAGCAGGTCAAAGTGATTCGCTTACGGGATTTGAGTTGTGGTGGTACCTCCCATCACAAAACCAACCTACCGGAAGCCAAGGTGTTGCTCAGAAAGGTCACCTTCTCGGCAGGATCAAAAAAGATGATGGGGTGCCGCAAGAATGGATTGGCGGGAGCTCAAGCATGCATGGTGCATCAGCTTAGTGGGAGGAGGTAATAAAGGAAAAAGTGCAAGGGTTTTGAATCCTTGGGCTGCAGCTGCACGATGCCGGGTCTTGCTCTTGCTTTAATGCAAGAGAATTCCCACACGGCAGCAGCAACTAGAGACAAGAGTCGATCGCAGCCCCTTTTTCTTACTCGTCGAAAGGCAGGATCCTCTCATCACCAGAAAACAATCTGTCCGTTATTCTCGGTGATAGAAAGAAGAGGGTACCTATCTTCGGATCGATATCAAGTTTGATGAAATCGCGAACGGAAGCTACGCACAGACATCTTCAGCCACAACAAATTCCCGCACCTCGCGAGATTGAGGAACGGTTCACGCATCGTTCTTTTGTGTGCTGGGAGAGGGGCCTGCAACCCAGCCATTCTCTTTTCTCTTGCAACAAGTCGAGTCTTGTCTTCCCTCGAGCCCGGTTCATTTCCTGCTTTACAGTATAACGTCAGCCAATCCTTGCCTGTTCTGATATATTCTTTGCGCCGGACCTACGACGCGACAATAACGATCCGCGTTTTACTGGGGGACTTTCTCTTTCTTGGAAACCACCGTCCCTTCTTCTCATCTTCCAAATCTTGCAAATGTTGTGTGCACAAGAACAAAGGAATCGTTCGAGTTCAGAAGCAGCAGCAGAAGTGGCCAGTGATTTCGACAGTCCACCACGAGATTCGACAGGTTGATTGATCATCCATCCCTTGACGAGTTTTATATCTCTCTGTTTTCTTCCTTTTTCTTTTACACTTCGACATGTATTCATCTTATTCACAATATCCTGGTTCAACTCCTTGCGGCGGTATGGGTTACGAATATCACACATCTTCCACTACACCACCGCCGCCTGGTTATGGATATTATTCACCACGATACAATGTGTACACGACATCTCCACCAAAGACATCGGCAAAGCAACATACACGACGAGCCACGCAAGACTATTCATATCCCTCGGCGCGGACAACATCATATCATTATCCCGACTCATACAATTACTCTGGACACACGCGCAAGCCTGAATATGTAAGTCCGAATGAACGATACACTCGGCAAGGGAAGACGGAGTCAGGCGCAAGACGTGCATCAACAACCTATGTCTACTCGGACGGACGGTACTACGCATACGTGACCGAAGACGAAATCCCTCCGGCATACTCGCGCGACCCACGCAAGCATACGCCACCACCGCAATACTCCGAGGCTGATGAACACCCTTACTACCAGTATCATCAATCCACCCCTCAGCCTCGACCAGAGCCTCAATCAAGAAGAAGAGCTACTTCATACTCGACACCCAAACAATCAGCACCTCGCGACCCACCACCCAAACCTCGCCAACAACAAGCACCACCACCTAAACGCGCCACTGCCACCGATCGCGATGCAAGAGCTGCTGGTATACCCGCAGGCTACAACTTCAAGAACTGGGATCCGAATGAAGAGCCCATTCTTCTCCTCGGCAGTGTCTTTGACGCAAACAGTTTGGGAAAATGGATTTACGACTGGACAGTCGCCTTCCACGGCCCTTCCACACCCATCACAGAAATGGCCGGCGACCTCTGGCTTTCCCTCATCCAACTTGCCGGTAAAATCAAGCGCGCCGAGGAGTGTCTCCCCCGTATTCGTCGTCGCGACGACCGCGAATTGATCGACGATTTCCTCGACTCTGGCGAACGTCTTTGGGAAAGATTCAACAAGCTTCTGAAGGTTTGCGAGAAACACATGCTCAAGACCGCGAAGCGAGATCGTGGAAGTGAAAAATTGTACATGGGCAACAATTCTGGAAGAGAGTTTGTGGAGACCATCTTTGGAAGGGACAGAGAATTGGAGAGGACGGAGAAATTGATGACAGGGGTCAGACTTTGGGGTATGAGGTTTGATGCCAATTGTGAGGAGGTTTTGAGGTCTTCTCGTTGAAGAGGGAAGAACAACTCTCGATGACACCCTCACGAAGTTCACTGGAATATGCTCCATGAGCTCCACACGACAACTCAGGCCTTGGATTCACCTCGAGATTCGACCTTGCCTCCGAGCAAAATGCAGAGCATTAACTCATGGAACATCCAACATCCGCCGCCTCTCAACCTACGTCCAGCCATCTACAACCAGCAATTCCCACAAACACGCCCTTCATTATCAGAACTCAACTTACTTATGCATCGCCTCAATCTATAACACTATTACCAACGCCAACATCATCTACGCCGCATCACCAACAGCAACATCACCAACAACAAACAACATCTACAACAATACCACCAACAGCATCGCCTACATCACCATCACCAACAACAAGACCTTTTCAACAGCAGATCTGTTTACCAGCACACGGGCGCAGGACATTCCAACATGCTTTCCGCGAAGAGATACCATTGCTTTATTTTGCCTCTCCACCATACCTTTGGCGTCGGAATCACCGGTCTCTCCTTTCTACGATACCCAACATCTTTTTACCCAGCAAAAGGCGCATTACTTTTCCCGTCTCTGGCTTTTCCTTTTTCCCTCTTATTTCTTCTTCTGTCGATTCTTTTGTTCTGGCTATCGTTTTCACTGGGGCACTTCTTTTGGAGGAACATTTACTGGAAAGGGGGGGATATATCAGCGAATGGGGAAAAAGCGCTTTCGTATTTCTGGGGATTGGTAGAAGCAATTTTTTTGTTTTGATTAAATAGCCATTTTTACTTGCCTCACGGCTATTAGGTTGTTTTGCCCCTTTTTACGTAGTGATTTCTATCAATCATCATAGTTTGATTTCGGAAAAAAAACTTCATTCACTACTCTAATCATTATATAAATATCCTTTTTGCACTATTTTTCCTTTTATCCACAGCCTACTCTACACAGGATGGAAAAGAAAATAATCTATATGACTGTATTTCCAAATCCTTAAGTCCATGTATAATACATTCCTACTCTGTAGTCGTTAGATTTCCATACTCATTGGTCGAAAAAATAACCGGTCATGGGATTGATGCATTCATGCGGGGTTTAGATTAAACCTTTTCATGTCACTGTTTGACCACGTGGATGGAAAGCGCCGTCGATATTTGCAGAGGCTGAAAGATGAGGGTGTGGTGGAGAAGGATTTATTCGGATGACGAGGCGAAGATTAGAGGATGGAGGGTATTTTTTGTAGCAGATGCCGAGGTGTGTGGTCTATGATTCCGTGGTTCGTTGGTTGGGAGGGCTCAAAGATGGAAGGAAAGGATGAGATGGGTGGGCTGAGGTGTCGACAGTAACGAGTGATGGAAATAATCGTTACGGAACCTGTGCCGTGATCCTTGATTCTACTTGGGTTCCGACATGAGTTTGATATTCTGGAGACATGAACTTGGATATGTATCACGAGCTTGAATGACCTCCAGGAGATCAGAAGAATTTTCATGTACCCGGTAATGCTAGGTCCATCTGCAACATCAAAGCAAGGGTATAGGGACAAATGTGGACTGTCACTGACACAAAGACATGTGAAGCACCTCCGAGCGTTGAACCATTTTCTCAGCACTTTTGAAGGCCACCGAGGTAAGCGTGATGAGTCTATTTGGGTCTCGATACGAGTCAAATGTCCTGTAGACACGAAGACTGGAGTATAGGACCCGGAAAGAGATCACGAGCGTATGTAACCTACGGGAGATGAGAGAGGTTCCCACGTGCCGAGACTGTGTTACCCATCTGTGGCTCTTGAAGTCTAGGTACAAGGTCGAACGCGTGTGCTCACTGGCATCGATTCATGTGCAAAGACACCCTCGAGGATGGGTTTTCGCCGGGGGCTTGTTCAAGTCCGTCGAGGTGAGCGCGACGAGCCTTACTATGAGAGTCCGAGGCTGAGGATGGTCCGAGGCTGAGGGTCAGACTACGACTCGGTAGTCGGAGGCGGAGCAAGGCAGCCAGGCAGGCAGCCAGATAGTTATGTGCGTACGCTCCGTGCTGCATGCCTTAGTCGGTCATGTTGCGGACAATCTGACAAGTGGATGGTTGCTGTAAGTTGGTACTGGCGAGAGTTGTGTCATGCCGTGGATATGGTGTGAGTTATTCCATGATGACTTGAGAGCAGGTGAGGGAGTGTATTGACGGACAGTGATAAGAAACACGTCTCAACCATGACCGAGGTATTTGGCAACATCATCGTTGGCGTAAAACATGTTCTGCAAGGATTGATGCTTCTTCTTGTTGACCATTTCCAGTTTCCTGACCTTCCCAGCATCCAGCCTTTCGACAGGTCTTGGTTTCTCTGCAGTCTTTCTCTTCTTCTTCAGGGTCGGCTCATCGTCATGGAGGTTGACGCCCAAGCCGACAGTGTCACGCTTCTCTTTCGCCTTGACGGGGTGTAGAATGCCCTCTCTTTGCGCGCCCAGACCTAGTCTCTCATCTGGATTCCAGCCATATGATTGCAAGATGGACAAGCCTTTTCTCTTTCTGTCCAGAGCGGAAGGAGGATGTGAGTGTGGTACAGCGATCTGGTGGACTAGCGAAGTGCAGTGTGCGGCCTCGTCGCCTTCATATTGTGATTTACAGACGTCGCATGTCTTTGGCTCTTTCTCTTCTGACACAGACTCGGTGGATGGCGGTGGCTCGGAGGAGGCTTTGGGAAAGACAATGGAAAGGTAGCGTTCGCTGGCTGAGAGGGCTGAAGGAGTGGATGCGCCGGCGGGTGTCGCAGACTCGGTCGTCGACGAGGGGACGAAACGGACGCGCTGTCGTTTGATGCCGGCTCCAAAATATCGCTGATCTTTCAAGGGGACTGTGTAATAATCTTCATCGCTGTCCGACATTGTCGTGTGGAAAGTTGTAGATGGCAAGTGCGACGACGACAATGACGCGGCCGAGGGTGGAATTCCAAGCGGAGATTGTGGATTTAATGTACGGCGACATTTCCGACGAAGTTGATTGTCACCTGTTTCAGCCTCGCTCCTTCTTCCTTCACACACGACACCGAGATGCCTGTCCCACTGATACAAAAGGCGATTCTGGATGGACTGGAGACGGTGCCCAACTCGGCGGTCCTTCTCAAGCTTCTGCCTGTACTGCTGGTGCTGTACCTGATCAGGAGATGGTTTCAAGGAGCCTCCAACACTTCCGAGCGAACCATGCACGGCAAGGTCGTCATGATCACGGGCGGCACATCCGGTATAGGCGCCGAAGTAGCCCGCGACTTAGCGACAAGAGGCGCTCAACTCGTCCTCCTCACCCAACACGCCCTGGACGACTTCTTCCTCGTCTCGTACATTGAAGAATTGCGCGATCGCACAAACAACGAACTCATCACCGCCGCCCACGTCGACCTCAGCTCCCTCCACTCGATCCGTCAGTTTGCCACAAAATGGGTCGACAATGCTCCGCCGCGCCGTCTCGACATGATCATCCTCTGCGCAAACACAATGACCCCCAAGGGCGGAAACATTGAGACCACAAATGACGACGTCGAGATCAATTGGGGCTTGAACTACCTCGCCAACTTCCACCTCCTCAGCATCCTGTCTCCTGCCATCCGCGCCCAGCCGCCAGACCGCGACGTCCGTATCATCATGGCAACCTGCAGTTCCTACATCGGCGGCTCCCTCCCAGTCACTGGCGTCAAGGAAGCAAAGATCAGAAAGAAGGAAAGAGCTGAGAGATTCGACCCATACTCCGCCTACGCATCGTCCAAGCTCGCCCTCATGACTTTCGCTCAAAGCTTCCAGAAGCACCTTTCCGCTTATGCTCGTCCTGACAAGAACCCAATGAACGCTCATGTCATCATTGTGGACCCTGGTCAAACCCGTACTCCTGGTATGCGCCGCTACCTCACTTGGGGTTCCCTTACTGGTCTTGTGCTTTACCTCCTCTGCTATCCTCTCTGGTACATCATTCTCAAGTCTCCCGCACAAGGCGCCCAGTCCTTCCTGTACGCAGCCATGGAAGCTCAATGGGGTCGTGGAAACGGTGGTTGGTTGATCAAGGAGTGTCGCGAGATTGCTCCCGTGAGAAGAGAAACCTTGGATGAAGAGTTGCAAAAACAGCTTTGGGAATACTCGGAAAACATGATCCAAGAAGCTGAAAAGAGAGGTGCTGCTGCAAGAGCAAAGGCAAAGGCTGAAGAAAAGATGAAGCCTGCCGAACCCAAGAAGCCAGAGGAGAAAAAGACCGGTAGTAGAAGAAGCAAGAAGGCTTGATCTGCTACCATTTTGACAAGGCATTGTACATGTTGGTATATACCCAAAGCATACTTTCTTCATAAACCCAATCTTAACATTGTCTACATACACAGCGAGACGACAGCTCAAGTCGAAGCCAGAAGGTTTAATGATGTACAAGCATTGACAAGCTTTGCAGATTGTGTCGAAGCTTCTTCATTCTTGGACAACAGGGTCCGAGGGTCCGAACCACATTAAATCCTGCTCTCGACAGTTTATTGAGGTTTCAACGTAGTTTATGGGGGTGGTCTGATGGTCAATCACTTTCATAACCTGTCGATCAGGATGTAACAAGGTCTCGAAATCTACCACACGACTCTGCTACCTCGCTTCGCTGTGCCCGCCGTTGTGTTATACACTTCCGAAGGATTACCTGATCAACTGAAATTGCAGAACATCTGTACCGAGTTGTTCTCATAGATTCCTACCGCAATGCTTCCGAAAAGCTTCCCTCCAGCAAAAGCTTATTGTCGCTTGCAACTAGATCTTGAACACGAACTCAACTGACACTAACCCTTCGGCCGTAACAAGTCGAGACCTTTGACCTTCCTGATACAAGCAAAACTCCGAGTGATATAGGCTTTTAGTGCTCCTACTCGCGATATACAACTGAATCTGCACCATATCAATGTTGGATATGGATGCACGGTCGTTTTTGGGTATCATTCCTTCCACCTTGATGATTGTCCATGTTGACCACTTAATAGTCTATGCCTCAGCTCGGCCACATCGACCTCGGATCCTTCGAAAGCTTACGCAAGGTTGCCATTGTCTGTCTTGTCTTCTTGGTGCAAGTGGAAAGGAGTCGCAACAGGATCCTTCCTTGATCCTTATCTGGACGCATTCTCATTCTGCAAGAGTCAACATCAACGACGTCGATGCATAAGTAGCTGCTCTTTGCTCCCTCGACATCTCAGCATGTCTTCAACCAACCAGTCTACTCCTCCTTCCAAGTCCTTTGCAAAATCCACCACCACCTCTGTCGAAACTCCTTCTCCTGATTGTGAGACGAACCGACCAAGAGTTTTCTTCAACATGCAGAACCTCCAACGTCTTGCCTGGTTTTTCGCCGTAGGCTTCGGAGCGTCCTTCCTCCCTCGCTTCATGGGCGCCAACGCCGCTCCCACCCTTGAGCTCTCCACCCGGGATGCCCTTCCCGCCCTCGACATCTTCTACAAAGGAGAACACTACGACGACACCACCGGCTACGCCTTTGAACTCTACGCTCATGACGACTCCATCGATGACACTGCAGCCTTCGCCAGCTACATGGCCGCATACTCCGACAACACAACCATCTTGTCCAAGCGCGACTGGTACAACTGCAAACACCTGAGCAATCTCCAAACCTTTGGTTGCAATTCCGGCCACGCTCTCGGCGGCTTCGTTTCGGCCACCGGTTCCGCAGCCATGGGCAGTTATGTCGGAACCCTGCTATCCGAAGCCTTTTCCGGAGGCCGAGACAATAAGAACCCACGCTCGGTGTGTCTCACTCGCGACGGCAAAAACCTTTGTGTGAGTTGGGCCACGTACACCGGGTCCGGATTGAAGGGTGGGGAAAGTGGTGATATCACTTATTATTCCACTCAATGCGCTTTGCAGGGTGGCAGTTCGGAATTCAAGACGTCGATGGCCGATGGTGGAATTCTGTACATCTGTGTCAGTGATAGAGCTGATGGATGTGGCAAGGGCGTTTGCGGACAGTAGAATCTCTTTCGCATGTCGATTCCAACTCGGCCGGGAGGAAACAGATACATATCAACAAGCCGAGGCAAAGGGGGTGAGTGAGCGTAGGGCGATGTCTGCGGTACATGTATAGGGAAAACTTTGTTTACCATGCCCTGACTAGCAGCAGCAAAGACATTAGAGATGGCCCAATTTGCAATCCTCTTGTAAAGCTTTTCCGTCTCCTGCACTCTCGCAGCTTCCTTGTTCGAGTTTCTCTGCTTGTCATGGTTAAAAGCGTGACATGTCCTTTAATGCACTCTTACACGACACCTTGACTTTTCCACCTATATTCCGTCTCTGTCCTGTCCTCATCATAAGCCAAACTTTTTAGCAAACAGTAAAGCCTCACAGCACAATATATCCTGCGCACAACCACGAACGAAACTACGCCTTAGCAGTCGAGACCGATCTTCGAAGAAGAAGAAGAAGAGACTAAGACGTAGGTCCTTAAGCGCTCCCCCATTCTAAAGATATGATTTCCGACCGTGGTTTGTGCGTGTGCGGACGGTTCGGGTTGATGGTGATAGATAGGTTGATCGGTGGATACGCAATTGCAGTGTTTGGTAGATCTAACCTACTCTAAGCTTCCTGGAAAGAGACAACTAGCCACTGTTCGCCGCAAAGGAAGAACATCTGCTATGGTCATGCGATACGCAAAGTAAGCCTCTTACATCTGCCTACTATCTGTGGCGAATCGAGTAATTATTCTCCATCTCACTCATGTCTTGTGATATATGGCTGTCCATGTCCTCTATCCGCTGCCTCGTGGCACGCAACTCCTCCATCACTACTAAGAACCTTTCACGATCGATCTCTTTAGGTTTGTCGGACTGTTCGCTGGTCTTTCGCGGCCTACCCCTTGTAGTCTTGTTGTCTTTTGAGAGAGCAGCCTCACTTGAGTCGAGCTGGTGAGTTTTGATGGTACCTAGCATGGTAGCAGAGGACCCCTGACGGAGATCCGAAGGCGCCTTTGTGTTTCGTGGTCGAGATGTTAAGGTACTGTATTGCTGACATGGCAGAACATTGAACATCAGAAACCTTCGAAATCTGGACTTGGATCTTCAATGATTGCATCGGTCGCTCTCGTTCGGGATGCCAGCTTTGGCTTCGTAAGTCGATCTCACATGATTTGACTGATCATGTTAGCGGTTGTTTCTTCTAGTAAGATTGTCTCATCTCACCATCTTCGCTCGTTGTAAGGATGCCAGGAGTCTTGCCCCAGTGAGTCTCGCCTGCTTTTAGGAGATAGATGCTCACGAAGTGTTTCTCGTCGAGAGATACGTATTCCATCTTTATATCAGAATCGACCTCCCAGTATGTCCCAATTTCTTTCACCGGACCTTTAACCAATAGTTCACGGCGATCAAGGCAGGAGATGTTGTCTTTGTCTTTCATCAAGCTAGCAAGGTGTCTGACTTCTCGAGCTTGCCGTGCATCCAGACATGGAGGGCTAGCCTTGTCGCTGAAGACCAGATCCACGACGTGCCTCTTGAGCTTCCAGTCTTGTTGGTCATGCACTGGTCCAACTTTCAAGCGGATGGTGTGTTGTTGTCGCTCTGAAAGCTCACCTTACAGGACCAACCACCTGATCCGACGTCCAGTGTCACATTGGCTCCTGTTTCGCCCTTCTGACTTGCTCCAGCGTACCTCATTCTGTACGATGCCGAGATGGAAAGGGAATGGAGACCGGCTCACAGAGTTGTGAACATCTGTGGCGGGTGTCTTTTGGCGTTTCGCTCCAGCGTGGCATGGCGAAGGTCTGACAACTTCGCTTCTTGGGACGTCTCCAGCTCGCGGATCTAGCGTAGACTGTGGCAGTGGCGCAAAGTCCATGCTGAAACCAGGTACTTGGGATCGTGTTTGTGAGCGTGTCAGCACCATTTTTGTGATGATAGAGGTCATGGAGTGATGGTGTCAATGAGCAAAACACAGAAATATCGCACGGTTCCGGAAGGCACGCAGGACCCTAGGAGAAGCTAAGGCAAACACCGTAAGTAGTCTCACCTCTCTATGTCATCGCGCGGACCTTCCCCAGTACGTGGATCTCTCCTCAAAGTTCCATATAGTCGCGCCAGAATAAGTGGCACACTGGCACTTAGTAACTGCAGCTGATCTTCCACCTCGTCCCTCATTTACAACACCACTACTGATCTTTCTAAGATCGAAGTGCGATGTTAATTGAGTAATTGTCTTGATATTAATACAACTTCTCATCAAATGAATCGTCGCGTTTGTAGAGTAACCCTTGGTCAAACACAAGTTAACAAGGATTCAAAGTTGGCCAAGCTGCTCAAACGCCGACACTGAGTGCCACTTATATATTCTAGTGCTTACCTTCTTCAAAAGTTAATTTCAGACCGCAAACGCTATTGAACATTGATATTTCGAGAGCTCAGATCTCTAGATGTGATATAACTTATCTTTCGCCGCTCAACCAAGTCTTCACTTCTCTCAGTCTCTACTTTGAACGAGCTTTGGGTCACAAGGGTCCGAGTTAGCCTGGAACTCGACAGTCTTCTGTTGCGACCGTACTGTCTAGGTCGTTATCACATTGCGACCTAAGCTTCCACGCCTTGGACAGATTCTGGAAGTTTTGGAGCAATCGACTTCAGATTCAACAACATGGCGATAAACGCTCGCGTCGAAAGTATTCCACAATGGATCACACCAGGCCGCGCTTTTTATCTCGGATGCATTGGATCCGTTGGCGACGAATACTTTATTCAATGGCTGGACAGTAGCCTCGTATGCGAATGCAGTGACCCCGTGACAGATCTCGAGTTTTTGGTCTTCGAAGACATAGCACCTCCCGCCATGTGGAAGTCTAGACGCAAGGTTTTACGCTTTGTGATCAGTTTAGAAGACGAGTGTCCTGAATGGTATCAACACCTTGTCCATCCCTTCTTCGATGCAGTCATCGAAGAAGTCTTGACCGAACCATTGTATCCAGAGATGAACTATGATCACTCAGGCGTGACCAACGCAAGAGTCCATTTTCGGCGGATGTCTTTCGAATTCCATGTCGACAAGGGAGTACCACCGGATGAAGCCAATTATCGTCTCGGCATCTTCGAGGATCCAAATTATCCTTTTAATTTGAGAATGACACTTGCTCCAGGCACATGGAATGCGAAACTGCATCACTTATCTCAACCAGTCAAACGTAATGGTCTGATAAAGCGTACTGAGATCCGCTGGAAGGGAGAGTCATCCATCCGTGGTATAGCAAGTAATGGTTTCACCCAACCTGCCGAGATCTCTATTGCTTCTACTTAAGATCATGAGAGCGACTAGACAACTCGATCATAGCTGCAAAACTAGAGTAGACTATAGATGGATTGATAATCCAATCTACTAGATAATCTAGTACTAGATTAGACTAGATTGGATTAGTATAGGCATTAGACTAGACTAGATTAGGTTGGCCCCTAATCCAGTACTCTAGTGGATTCTTAGCCCTATACTAAGCCGCCTTCTAATTAGCTTACGGAGGTCCCCGGCGGCCTATAAGGCCTCTAATTAGTTAACTCTAACGTTAACAAAAATCCTTGCGAGTGTAGAGCTAGGCGCGTCTCCTAACTTTTTACATTACTACCCTAATAATTTTAATTATTATGAACGACACCGCATCTAACGTACTATCTTCTATACTAAATACCTCCGTAATTAACGTACCTACCTACCTCTAACGAACCGACGACTTTAGAAGTACTACCCCTAAGGCGCGCGAAGTAGAAGGTACCGACACCGAGTACTATAAATATGTCGACTAGTCCTACCTCTTATAGTACGAGGGCGTACCTAACGGTAAGGGTACAAGCAAGAGCCCTATCTAGAAGTATAGTTAGCGTATTTAGAAAAAAGCTACGGTTCCTATAAAATTCTTCTAGGTCTATACTAACTACTATAAGTCTCGTGCTTATCGTACCTATATCTATAACATTACTAATGGCACGGATAGCGCCGCTAACTACCTCTTAGTAGTTTACGACATCGGTAAGGATAGCCTAAGGAAGCGCCCTTAAAGTATTATAGACTAGGTCTTAAGTTAACCCGCCTTATCTTTACATAGTTAAGACATAGAGCGATATAGGACGGTCTTTAACGAAGCTACGTAGAAGGGAGTAGTTACTACGCTAATTATTTATAAGAACCTTACCTTCCGTCTTCTTAAGTCCCTATATATATAGAACTATCTAATAATGCTTAATCTAGTAGTAGACTTAAGGGGATGTCTCCTATAGCATAGGACTATACGCTAGTAGATTTCTTAAGTCTATAACAGTTACCTTAGAGTAGTGACCGAAACACTGCACTTAGCGTCCTCTACTATCTACTTTTCCTTCGACCTTTAGACGTCTCGTAATCTTAAGGCACTCTACGGCATTAATGTTCACTTTGCAGATAAATACAGCAACCTTAAGACCTTCCTTCTAGCCCTTCTATAGTAGGAAGGCAAGCATATAGGTACTAATATTACTAATACTATTGCTAAGATCATTAGTCGCTTCTTACTTAATAAGAAGATTAGGTTCTTTATTGCTAATAACGTATCGAATAATAACACCTACATCTCCGCCCTTACTAATGAGTTCTACTTTAATGCTATTTAAAGACGACTATGCTACGCTAGACACATCTTTAACCTTATTACGCGCGCATTACTCTAGGGTATTAACGAGGACGCCTTCCTTATAGAGCTAGCTAGCGTAGAGGTAATAGAGTAAGAGCTCGAGTGCTAGCGATATCGAGGACCTATTAGTAAAGTTAGAAACACTATTATTTATATCCGCGCCTCGCCTTAGCGAAATGAGGAATTTAAGAAGGCTTAGAAGGCTTACCTACTACTTACTAAGATTACCGAGCTCTATGCGTTTAACGACACTCGCTAGAACTCGGTATTTAATGCGCTCTAAGTCTTTATCTTAGTACGCCCTACTATCGATGATTTCTATTTAAAAACCATAAAGGATTAGTAGGATTATGTTAATATTAAGACTAATTTTAGGACTAAGCTATGCCCTAAGAAGATGCGCAAGAAACTAGTAATACTAAACGACTGCATTACCTAAGACGACTAGGCATTACTAACTTAATATTACGAGATCCTCGAGCTAGTATAGCAATTTACCTAGCGCCTTAAGGGTCGAGGCACCGGTGCTAGCTATAGGGTAGTCTAGTAGGTAATACTAGTAATAGAGCGCTTATTCTTGCACTTTAAGAAGCTTAAAAATTAGTATACCATTATTAAGCCTATATAGAACTACTCTGCCGTCCCTTTACTAACTAGTTAAGTCCCTACTTCTTAGAGTATAGTAATATTGTAATTATAGTCCTAAAACATCGACCTTAACGACGACCTTCCTATTTCCCGACCCCTACGTAAGGCCGTTAAGACTACTCGAGGACGACGAGCTAACATCGCTTTAGTATCCTCGCTAATGCTACTACCTATTACCCCTCTCCTATCGTCGATACTAGTACCCGCCGTGCCTACCGAGCAGACTCTAGAATATTGCATATTAGCTACTAGGGTTAACTTAGCTTAGAAAAAATTAAACGAATACTATTAGATAACTAATTAGTCGCCTATATACGTCGCGGCAGTTATGCTTCATCCGGCTTATACCTAGAGATAGTTAAGATTAAAGTAGAGAGGGCGATAGGATTAGCTTGCAATGTTAGAGAAGTTAGTATATAACTTCTAGCTATCCTCCTACTCTTAACTTATCGTAGAGACTACCTCTCTTAAGGACGATCGTACGCCCGATATAATAGCATAGATAGACGCTATACTTACCTTAGATGAGGAGGACACTAACACTAGTAGCCCTAAGACTAATAAATACGCTAGATAGTGCGTTAAAGGGCGTGTCCCTAACGTCTACTATCCTCTTAAATTCTAGTTAAAACTACGCATTAAACACTCCTATCCTAGGCTCTCTCGTATAGCCCGCGATCTTTTTATAATACTAGCTATGTCTAATGAGCTAGAGCGGGTGTTTTTAAGCTACGGAAACATAGTAACACCCTAGAGGGGAAAGCTTACTAGCGAGGCAATAGAGGAAGTATAATGCATTAAGAGTTAGATAAGGCATAGTATTATAACTAATCTCGGAGCAACATTTAAGTTAATAGCATAGGCACTAGAGGAAGCGCCAGAGGCGTAGATGTACTAAATAAACAAAGCAAACGTCAAACTATCTGCTAGTTCTATGTTTTATCGCGTTTTTAAACGAATTAGACCATTTCTAAGAGAGT
Source organism: Aureobasidium pullulans EXF-150 (assembly GCF_000721785.1). Classification (NCBI taxonomy): domain Eukaryota; kingdom Fungi; phylum Ascomycota; class Dothideomycetes; order Dothideales; family Saccotheciaceae; genus Aureobasidium; species Aureobasidium pullulans. The sequence goes on along the minus strand of NW_021941064.1, from coordinate 75,254 downwards.
GCAAAAAGAATAATTAACCATTACGACTAAGGCTCGAACGGTGGTCTATAGTCTATACTAATCCACTTGACTCCATAGATTAGATCTACTAGATTAGACTAGATGCCAAGGCCGACTAGACTAGATTGGATTAGAGGGTCAATCCAGTCCAATCCATCCATGGTCTACTCTGTGCAAAACGCAGCCGCTCATTGTTTCGACACTGGAAGGGATCAGCGATCAACCCAAGTGCTCGCCAATGAGAGCTCAGATCTGGATCCTGGATCTAAAGCTCTTCTCATCCCGAACAGCGCTTCAAAGAGTGGCTCTAGTGCCCTTGAAATTGACGCCATTCCTATTGGTTCTGATGAGCCGACTTGCGGAGACTTTGCCGATAGCGACATCTATTGTTCGACTGAGCTGCATGGGCGATTATCGATAGAGGGCGACACTCGCATGGTATCAGACCGGTTGGATCGTGCGAACAGGACCACAGAGCAAACACGGGAGGGTACTAATGATAGTGGAGATACACAACCCACCGTTCAGCCACAAACAACTGGTCAGCCTCACGCCGAGAAACAAGCCGACCAGACCACTTGCTTGAACAACCAGACCTGGATTTCCGAGCAGTCATGGGAGGTTTTCGACGATGGCAATACGACGCAATCTCCTACCCCGGATACAACCACCAGAGACACCTCTCCCGCCCCAAAAAGACCTCGAATTACCGAACCATCCCAACGCTTGAGCAACAACAGAAGAGTCCAACCCCCACAAAGCGACCATGGTGATCTGAATTCATCGGAGCATATCGACCTCTCAAGAACAATTCTCCAGATGATCAACAATGCCCGTTCTATCGGCCATGCTAGATTTCTATCTAGAAGGCACTACGATGAGTCGAAAATTCTTATAAAGAGATTCGTAGGAAGACATGCGGTTCCAATGATGTTGGACGACGACGGTCCCAAAAATCATCTGGTCGTGATGGAGGAGCTACGCGCTATGAAACGAGCGATCGAATTGTTGACTGGGCATTGGTGAAGGGTGGTGAAGGGTTTGAAATGGACAAGGTGGAAGACTTAAAGTGCAGTCGAAGGTTGTTTATCCATCGACGTTCCCAGATACAACTTAACAACACTCCGCTAGTGGAAAACAATGCCATTCTTTCGTCCAATCTTTTGTCTTAACTTAGGCCATACGCGACATGATGCCCTTGCATGTTCCGACTCCGAATCCGAGTCGTTCGTCTTGGGCAGCATATATTGTTCCTCTATCTCCTCTTGGTCGAGTTTACCTTTACCATCATACTCGTCTACACAGCAATCATGGGGTCTATCATTTCGTGGATTCTGCTTGCAGGTCGATGATTGTTCCACCAACTAATAGCCGAAAGTTTGGCATCATCATTCCTGACTACATGCAAGTAGGAGACTGAATGGGTGAGTAGTGTAAGGACGCTTTTTCAGAAAGCTCATGTCTGATTATATACATGATATGAAGAACGATGCCCAGATCGCGAATTTACATAGCAGGAGCGCGACCATTGTAGTTGACACCAGGAGTAGCAGTGTAGTTGGCAAAGCAGTCGTAGTTGTAGTTGATCTCCTGAACTCTCTTCTGCAAAATGCTGACCATGGTGTCGAAACCACAAAGGCCATCCTTGTCAACGGGACAGCCAGGGTGGGAATCCGAAACAGGAACCACAGCATCATTGACCAAGAAACGAATCTGCTTGGTCTGGTTCCTGGAAGGGCAGGTCATGATTTGAGTGGTGAAGTGGGTGGCGAAGGGAACGAGCTTGCTTGCGACAAAGGAGTTGGTTCCTTGGTTGCCGGTGGGGCTGAGGGCAGGGCCGTTGAACAGGGCGGTTAGGTTGAAGGCGGTAAGAGTGTCGAGAACGACGACCTCGTGGGTGGCATCAGCGTAGATGGACTGGTTCAGAGGGAAATAGGTTGATGAGTTGTCGAAAGTCTTGTTCAGAGCGGAGGTCGCATCGGGGTAGGTGTGGGTGAAGCGAGCAAGCCACTCTTGCAGGAAACCCTTGCCCTGGGCGGCAGCAACTGGCGAACCAGGTCCGTTGTTGTAGTAGAAAGACTAGCAAATGGTCAGTGTGTGATTGCAAGACGACCATCGCAAGACATACCAGATCGTAGTAGTACTCGTAGTTGATGAAGTCCTCTTCGGAGAAAAGGCCGCAGAACTTGGAGTAGCCCAAAGCATTGGTCTCATAAGAGCAGAGCTGGAGCATCTCGATGGCGTCTGTGGCAGTGAAGTTGAGAGCACCAGAGACTTGAGCATTCAGTCTGGCGAGAGTAGCGTTGAAAGCATTGTTGGCAAACTTGGCGGCCAAAGCGCTACCGATGCTACCACGAGTGGCAATGTTGGAGTTAGGGCAGACCTCGTAAGGGGCACCGGAGTTATTTACAGTCGAGTTTTCCACGAGAATCTCGATGTTGACCTGGTTCAAGTACTCGGGCACACCGAAGAAACCGGCAGCAAAGTTCTCAGCAGTCTTGACCATACGGTCCTGCGATTGAGTACGGAAGACGGGCAGAGCATCCTGCTCGGTGAAGTTGTTGAGAAGCTCACCGTACAGCTGACGGTACTCAACACCGAGTTGGAAGTTTTGACTGCGACCAAAGGGAGTAAGAAGCTCAGCACCGAGCTTGTAGGTCCAATCGGCCAAGAATGTCAAGTCTCCTGTGACATTGAAGCCAGCGACAGTGGCATTGTGCACCTTTTGCGCAAAAGTGGAAGGACCAGCACCACTGGTAGGGTAACGGGCACCGTGACGGTATAGCAACAACATCTGGTTGATGGTGCAACCCTCAGGGATCAAGGGGTTGGCTTCTGGCAGACCATAGTCGGCAGATGAGACCGAGTACCAAGGACTAAGATTACCCCAGTACTTGGTGATGTCGAACTTGTCGCCGAAAGCAGAAGAACCATGAGGCTGAGGGACAGCCAGAGGGAACGACTGTGCAGCGCCTGAGTTGTATGGGTACAGAGGTGCAGTTTGGGCAGCGGCTGCCTCTTTTCCGGTCGGGGTAGGTCCAGGGAAGCCAACAACTGACTCATCGGGGAACAGGGAGGTGTTCGCTTTGGCTGAATAAACTTAGTCAATCGCTTCAAGAACAAGATCATGCACTGCTCACTGCTTGCAGGAGGGAAGACATCCGAAGCCGTAGAGCCAGCAGTCTTCGAGTTGGCGACGTTACTGACGGCAGCAGCAGATGCGACATCAGCTACGAGAGCCAATGCGACAGCATTGAACAAGGAAGAAAGCATCTTGGTCAAAATGGTACAATCTCAATTGTCAGCAGCATTGAACCAGGTGCCACCGACCTGGCATTTGTATTCCTCGCATCTTCATGCTCTCGGGATCTACGGCCCATCGAGTGAACCACACAAGGGCCACATTGGGAAGTTCGCGACGTCCATTGCCGACAAAGACGCGTCAAAATGTTGAACAAGGATCCTCCGAGAGCATGTTTGTCGATGTCTGCATACCACCTCCGTCATGTGGGGAAAACACCAAGCCAAGAAGCCAAGCAGAGCTTGTCTTTTCCGCACGTGTTTCTTCTTTTCCCGTCTCCATCAGAAGCAACCCTGCACACGTGCTGATTATACCAAAAACCTCCAATGGCATGGCAAGACCTCTTCCTGTCATTGGCGGTCCTGTCTATCATAATTCGGACTATTGGTTCCTTCGATGTTCCCACGGCCGCCTTCTACAGTCCTTCTCCGTTTCGTCTAAGACAGTCGCGTCGCTGAGATTCAACAGCCTTGCAAATGTGGGATGCCCTAAGAACTCGAAGGGGCCATGGCCATGGACTGGTATCCTTGGCAATGCTTCTGTGCTGCATGAGGAGCTTGTGTACACCTTCTCCAACCGTCCGGAAATCATGTGTCTGGATCGTCATAAGGTTTAAAGGCTTCGCGACCCGCGGGTCCGCCAAACACAGCGACTTCAGCCACGAGTGTATTTTTATACCTGGAAGAAGGGTGAGAACGGGTGAATCTGATCCAAATTCTGGTGCCTGCGCCTTTAGTCGCTTCAGCTAGGTGAATGAAGCATCGTGCTGCTGACCCCTGTCTCGTATTCATGTTGCTAGCCGGCCACGCGTACTTTTTGTTTACTGACCACTGCATTCAAAATCCAATAGGTATCACGCGACATGCTACTTCTTCAAGTCTCTTGTTTGTACAGCGTTTGCACGTGAATTTCTCAATCATGAACGATGGTAGGCATACGACTTACAACCACAATGCCGCAATTGCACCAGTCACCTTTCTGCTCTAGACAACTAAGATGGACTCGGAACGTCACAGCAGCTATCTTAATATTGTTTCTTATCCTTTACCATATCCCCGATCGGACATGGAGAGGTGCAAATCTGCTCGTCTTTGGTGCGCACTGGGAGAGATTTCCTAGGTGAGTACCGAAAGACCAGTTTATTACGCTTGCTAAACCTATCTGTGTAGATTGAATGGCTACTATGCTGGTTTGAGCAATCTTGTACCGATCTCGCAGCATGTCGAAGAAGGAGTTCAAGATTTGTGGTCAAAGACTGCCAACACCGACTTATTGAGCGAGGATGATATCCGAACTCGGATAATAGCATACAATCCGTACCCCCACAACAACACACGACGATGCTTTCTAGATGACAAAGGCACTGTCGACATACCCGCTCTTTACTCTTATCAAGGCATTCCCCAGTATCATCCAGAGCCTCTACATGGATCTTATGATGCTTTAGGCCTCCGAGACGACATTTGCTTCGACCGCTATGGAAGACTTGGTGCTTATGGACTCGATGAAAATGCGACAATCCAGGAACACCACTCGCCCGATGGAAGCATCACGTCCACCCCCCGCAGCAAGTCGATCAACTGGCAATCTATTGACTGGAGTGCCGCGCAGCACAGATGTCATGATACCAACAAACACCGATTTGTACAAAGTTTGAGTTCTGGCGACCATCGATCTACTCCAAGACAAGCTCTTGTCTTGAGGACGTGGACAGGATATCACTACACGCCTCACGTCATGATGAACATTCGAGCTCTCATCAGCGAATTATCACTAGGCTCTGGCGCAGAGTATGATGTCCATTTACTTGTGCACGTCAAAAACAATTCAGCGCAATTTTGGGAATCTCAAGATCTATACCGTGAGATACTGCACGCAAATGTTCCAAAGGAGTTCCGCGGTCTAGCCACTTTTTGGTCAGAGAGTCAGATGGAGATGGTTTATCCTGGGCCATTTCTCAACAACACGCTCAACAAGTCTGGAAAGTCTATACACGGGGTCTACAGGAGCTCTCACATGCCTCTCCAATACTTTGCGCAAAACAATGCTCAGTATGAGCATTTTTGGAACTGGGAGATGGATATGCGATACACTGGCCATTACTATGAGCTTCTGGACCGATTGGGACATTGGGCAAACGCCCAACCGAGGCACGGATTATGGGAGCGTAGTGCAAAGTACTACCTGGAGAAGATGCATGGAACTTGGAAACAGTTTTCCGATCTTGTTCATCAGGAGAATCCTAACACCATCTTTGGGCCGGTGAAGTTCCCTAGTTCCCAAGCACTCAAGTTTCAACGAGCATCTTGGCTGTCTTCAAGCGTAGAAGATGATAAGGACGCCGACTTGATAACACTAAGTCCGCTATTCGACCCGAACGAATCAGGGTGGTACTTTGATACGGACATCACTGGATATCCCTCGGATTCGCCTCTACCACCTCGTCGTGTCGCGATCATCGCTGCTTCGCGTATGTCCCGCGGCTTGTTACATCTGATGCATGAAGAAACTCTTCAATATAGGCGCTCCATGTGGACAGAGATGTGGGCACCCAGTATCGCTCTACATTACGGACTGAAGGCTGTTTATGCACCGCATCCCGTTTACTACGACCGCAAATGGCCTGTTTCGACCGCTGACAAGATCTTCAATGCTGGCAAACATGGTTCTTCTGGTGGCAATGCTTTTTCCGTCTTCGGTGCATTCGAACACAATCATCTGGGAAGTACCTGGTATCACAATGCCCGATTTGCTGGAGAGCTTTGGAGAAGCTGGCTTGGTCGTGGAAGCAGACACGGCATGTTTTCTCAACAAGGAGTCGACCGCATGTGTCTGCGTTCTATGCTTTTACACACCGTCAAATACGAGTGAATGCAAGTGATCAAGAACATTCCCAACGACCTGGACCCCTGTGTCTCCCTGTCGGCTCATAATCCGACCCGCCCGCTTTCCCCCGACCCCGCATGACACCGCGATTACCCTTTCTGGCCGACCTCCGCAAAATGGCTTGTCTACTCTAGACAAAGCCAAATAAGCAACCTTCTTTGCTCTATCAGTATTATCATCACTCAATTCTAGCATTCATCACCGACGAAATGAGTCTTGATCAATCACAAGTCGCATTGCGCGACGACCAGCAATCGACACAGCCCATTGAACAACTCGCCGTTGAAGAAGATCCACACGAATTCGAATTGACAGGACTTGGCCTGATCACTGTTGTGTCAGGTCTTGTTCTTGCAATCTTTCTGGTCTCATTCGACTCAGCAATCGTCGCCACTGCTGTTCCATATGTGACGGCAGAGTTCAAATCTGCGGGCGACACCGCTTGGTATGGAAGTGCATACACTCTTGCTACTTGCGCTCTTCAGCCCATTGCTGGAAAGCTGTATGCCAAATTCCCAATCAAGGTAAATCAATCATTTTAGCCGCCCGAAGTCATGCTGACTCTTAAATTAAAGACGATGTTCCTGATATTCATGGCCATCTTCGAAATCGGATCTCTAGTGTGCGCGACTGCTCCCAACGCCATCGGTTTGATTGTCGGAAGAGCAATTGCTGGAGCTGGAGCTGCTGGATGTACCACTGGCGGCTTCTCAATCGTTGCCGTGTCTGTCCGCCTTCCAAGGAGAACGACCTATCTCAGTGTTCTACAGTCAACCTTCGGCATTGGTATTATGCTTGGACCATTGCTCGGCGGAGTCTTGACACAACGCGCTACCTGGAGATGGTGCTTCTACATCAATCTCCCAATTGGTGCGATAACTGTGTTGTTCCTAGTCCTATTCTTCCACCCACCAAAGAGCAACGGAAACAATACTGCCATGCAGAAAATGGCGAGCCTGGATATGGTTGGACTATTGTTGTTTGCTCCAGCCACGATTATGATGCTCCTCGCTCTTCAGTGGGGTGGATTGGAATATGCTTGGGGAAGTGCGACTATCATCGGGCTTTTTGTCGGCTCAGCAGTATTGGTCTCAGTGTTTGCTCTCTGGCAGGCCTACAAAGGTGATGATGCTATGATCCCGCCAAGACTATTCACGAAGCGTGTGGTGTTCTTCGCTTGCCTCACCGAGCTATTTGCCATGGGTACCGTCTACATTGCCATCTTCTACCTCCCTCAATGGTTCCAGATTGTCAAGGGTGTCTCGCCCACCAGGTCTGGAGTCATGTATCTACCATTGTCGATGTCAGACGTCGCCTCCGCCTTGGTGGTTGGTGTACTACTTCCGTATGTCGGGCTTACCAATCCATTCATCTTGACCGGTACGACCTTGCTCGCTGTTGGATCTGGTCTTTTGTCGACTCTCAACACGTCCTCTGGTGGCAAATACTGGATCCCTTATCAAATCCTCCCTGGCATGGGAGCTGGGATCACACTTTGGATGCCATATGTCGCCATTCAGACTGTGCTGAAAGCAGAAGACATACCTGTTGCCACCGCTCTGCTTCAATTCTTCCAGTCTTTTGGAGCGGCATTGTTCCTGGCTTTGGCGCAGGCAGTCTTCTCAAGCATATTCTATGCTGCTCTCAAGTCTTCTGATATTGTCGGGCTTGATCTGTCAGCCATTGTCCACGCCGCTCCTGCAGAATACAGACAGCTTGTACCAAAGGAAGATCTGGCGCGGGTGCTGAATGCTTACAACCAGGGTGTGACGAGCACCTTCTATCTCGGAGCGGGTCTTGCAGTGGCGGCTTGTTTTGCCAGCTTCGGAATACAGTGGAAGAGTTTCAAGCCGAAGACTCAATAAATCGATGCATGTGTAATTTTTTGAAGTAGCTACGGAATTGAAGACTGGCAAATAATTGCTCCCTGGGACATCGTTTATACGACTAGGCTCATCCGAGTCTTGCCCCAATCTCGCTTTGACACCTTTAATGACCAGTCATCATATTGTTTTATGCTTCATGAAAGACACTTACGTTGTGAAATGGCGATTGAGAAAATAAGAACAAGCTCACCCCAGCGACCAATAGTGTGAACATCGCGTAGCGTCTAAGACATTCGACGAGCTTTTAGAAACAGCTGCCTGTCCGAGTAGCTCTAACCGAGCTATCTCATCCTAGGAAAATCACCCTGGGTGTACAGAACAGCAGAGTCGAAGGTCGGGACTGGCGAAACCAACCACTAGAGGCGCATAGAGATGTCTCACTAGAGTGACTTGACCTACCCTCGCGGTCTTCTTGAGCAGAAGTTCTTCCGAATGACATACGGGTGGCAAAAGAGTGTGGACGGGGAACAGACACAACTATGACCGTGTCTGCTTGCATCTGGGGTGTCACGATGAAGGTCGTTGTCCAGCGGAGATGCGTCTTGCGTCGCGACTTTGTCGAGGTGGCGAGTGCACCGCGCGGTATGCCCATATCCATCTCTTTTCTCAATCAAGCAGTGGATGCTGTTGAAGTATCATCCCGGTTGGACTCAGGCCCTGTCATGGTGAGCGCTAGAGAGGCGAGCAGACATGACTGCCAGAGAAGCGCAAAGTTGCTGAGAGGCTCGGAGGTGGTGACGGTCGTCAATTTGAATGATTCGAGGAGGCCAGTCGAATGAGAATGACCGCTTTGCCCGGGCGCATGTTGTCGTGGCTAGAATGGAGGATGGAAGAAGTAAAATTCGGGTTCGAAAGGCCGTCGGTCGCGTTGTCCAGCTCCGCTTGAAATTCTGAGGCAAGGGTTGGCGACTGCGCCCGGCCTTGCAGGCTTCCTTCCTCTTTGTCGAAAGTCAACAAACATCCATCTGCCTTTATAATTTCATCCTTGGTAAGAATGCAGGATCGACATGGTCATCTCGGCTTCCAGCTCCGATCGTACTCGAGTAATGACCCGGTTTTTTGCATTGGCGCTACACTTGTCAATCGTGACTGCTTATTTTGACGACAATCTTGAATAGATTGATCTTCGTATCTTCGTCGCAAGAAGCTTCCAATTTTTCCATACTCATCGCCAACCATCTGCAGGTCTACCCAGGATTGCTGCGTCTACTGACCACCGCGTCTTGTCTTCTACACAAGGACTTTGACCTCAACTCCCTTTTCATGTCTTCATCTTGCGTAATGTTCGCTGATTCAGCAAACACCGCATCATTCATCAACGTGCATCTTGCATCACATGCTTGCGGTGCAAGACTACTCGGAGAATACTTGAGTTGTGTTGCGCTGAGCATGGCGTGCACCCGCCATGCCGAAAGCATAATTTCAGCCTGTGACGTGATGATTTGAGATGACGAGGTCCAGATCGATAACGTCCTCGAGGCTGACCATGCAGCTCGCATGCTTGATTGAATCGTAGGAGGTATCATGGAAGCTTACATGTCAAAATATGTCCCCTAAACCTCAGGCTCATACGCATCCCGAGTTCGCCAAGTATGAGCGCCTTCAGCAAACGCGGACCTACCCTGCGAACGAAAAGCGGCTGCCTCACTTGCCGCCAAAGACGGAAGAAATGCGACGAAGCGCATCCTGCATGCGTTCGATGTATCAGCGCCCAGCGAGACTGTATTTGGCCATCGTCTGCACAATTGAAAGATCGTCGAAATCTCACGCGTAGGACCTTGGAGAGCACGCTCATCGAGAACGACAATCGTGAAGATGAGGCCATCGAGCTCATACCTCGTATTGCGAGAAGCGAGGTCGATCTGAGCAACACTGTCTCGGAAGAATGCTTACAGATGGTTGTGGGCCGCCACTTCATCGAACACTGCTATTCTCTTCTCATCAACTCAGATAGTCATCCAAGCTTTCACGACGACTGGTCGGCAAACATCCAAGACTCCATGCTGGCTTGTACGAGCCTTTACTACTCTGTGCTCGCCAACTCTGCCTCTCACCTCTTTATATCTGATCGGACTACTCAGATGGAGCAGAGAGCACTTGCATATTATTCTCATTCACTCCGCGACCTGAGTCAAATCATCGCACTGCCTTGTCGGGACGACCCAAATCGTCGCAATGATATCCTTACGAGTGTTGTGTTTCTCTATCTCAATGGCTGTATGGGACATGGAACCTACGACGATATTCCCGTTCATCTCAGCGCCGCCATTCGACTTCTTGATCAACAATTCTTCCAAGCAGATTCTGCTCCGACTTTGATGCCCTCTCAGTTGGTGACAGTCGAAAGTGTTATTTATCAAGTCTTCCTTGTCCGTATGGGACTCTGGTCCAAGCCCCCAGAGGAAGGTCAGCGTCTGGAGTTTGACCCTATGTTCTGGTTAAACTGTGAAGCTTTGTTACTCCGATCCACACCATTCCCAGGAAGCCCCAGAACGTGGAACAGCCCGGTACTTGGTGTGGAATTCGAACTGTACAAGGTCTTCTTGATGATAAGAAAACTCTGGGACAGCGATCGGTCGACTGTCGATTTCAAGAGAGCAGTACACCAGCTCAAGACAAAAATCACACCATGGGAGCTAACAGTAGGCATGCAAGGAAAGCACTGCATCGAAGGAGACACTGAAATATTGAGCGTCACCCAAGATGCGACCGCACTTTTCGTCATCGGTGCCTCTTTGCTTGTCTCCCAGTTACCTGGTTCAATCAAAGGAGCAATACCTTTACCTTTTGTCATCGATGACTCGCGACTTTTGCAGGCAAAGTCGATACTAAAACGCCGCGCTGGAGATCAGAGATGGGGCAGAAGTCATCTTCCCAACTACCCTCTTTATGTTCTTGGCTTCTTCATGCGCTCGGATGAGGACATTGCACTGGTTCGTCGAGACATGCAACAACGGTTGCAACAGATGGCTTGGTCTATGATCGATCGTTTCTGGCGTGATCTGGAGTCCGTGTGGTCCACGAGACCCAAGTGATGCAATAATACATCCAAGACCACAATTAGCGACTTTTATTGCTGGACAATAAGCGACACGGGTCTTGCGGTTGGATACAGAAGCAACCGCATCACCTGATCAAACGGCCTTTCGTTTGATCTCTTTGAGCCAGAGCAGGACTGCTTGTCTATCTCGAGCAGCGTCCTGCATCCAAGGTAGTGAGCTAACTACGCGCCATACCCCTGGCACATCGTCGCTTGCCAAACAATATCAGGTATGTTGTCGCAACCTTGAGGGGTTTCGTTCGACCTGGAACTATGCGCAAAGCTTCATGCCTCCACCCATAAGGCGGCAGTACAGCTTCAAAGGAAGGCCAACACGACAATTCGAAATAACAGGCTCAAGACGAATGGAACCTGATTCCTCTTTTTCTTACGTGGTAGTCAACATTGTTGACTGCGGAGGCACGATATTGAGGGCGCTCTGGAAGTAGACAGCATCTTGAGCTGCGCTGCTTGTGGCGGCAATGCTTGTCAGACCGTACTGCAAGAAGATCGAATTCGGTATAAGCTCGCGCAGTGCCGTCGCGCGACCTTTGATGAAAGCTTCAACGGTCATCTCAGGCTTAACGTTAATTTGTGCCGGCATCAAGACGTATGTTGGGCTAGAGTAGCTCCTGAATTACCAAGAATTGACGCATGACCTGACATAACCATGCTATATATGATTGAGTCATTGTCGAAATAGATGGATATCGTTGAGGCCACTTTGGAGTCTGTGTAGTTAGTCAAAGGCCTGATATGTTGAATCTGCCGAATTACCAAAGGCGCGCGAGAAGCATGAAAGAGTGGAAGTTCATCGAGGGACCAGCGTTGTGTACTTCACAGTTTACCGGAGCGACGATGGACAAACAAACTCCGAGTCCAGAACATGTTCTTCCCGCGACCGAGGACCGTTGAAAAGCTTCTCTTGGCGCTCCGATTATCCGCCTGCCCTCGAACCTGTCAAATCTGTGTCAACAGTCGTTCGAGTATTGGTGCACTACTGGCCAGTCGCTGTTCGTCAGGCAATGTCGATGCGCCTACATTCCTCCAATTACAATCCTACGAGATGCCAAGTAGAGATGAGACAAGCACCGCTCGTTCTGCGACGAATCAATCATTGAGGTACATTGTTTATGCGACCTGATGGCACGGGAACAATTTACACGCGAATACAGCTTTTGCCATCGAGGTATTATGGACGTTTGCTGACCATTACACTCGTCGGCTGTGATCTATAATCTATAGGTCTATCAAATCATAATGTAAGCTCAAATCCCATTCGAGACCAACCGTTGTCGATATCAACTCTACTAGTCTCATCCGTGAACTGTTTTGAAACGTCATCCTTCGTCGCACTTCCTTTTATTGAGACAATTCTTGTCGCTCTTTTCGCGACAATCATCACTTTCCTGGCAATACCGCAAGTTGCGACCATTGAGATGCCACACTCAGACTCCCAAGAACAAAGTACCATGGAAACCTCGGCGACAGGTTCACGGCCTCGCAGCGGTATGGCTGACTTCTTCGCGCCCGATGTTTTCCAAGCCGTCCTGAGTGATCCCGCCACTGCCATCCGGCTCAAATCTTTCTGCGAATCCACCGCTTGTGACGAAAACATTGTCTTCTTAGAGAAGGTATGTTTGGAAACTCAAATTTAGCCGACAAAGACACCAACCACAAGCCTAGATCGAGCAGTACAGCCGGCTTCTGACCAAAGCACGAGAGCTGTTGCTTGACATTCATGCCACCTACACTTCTCCCAATGCAACCGAACCAGTCAACATCTCGGAGACCATCTCAAAGGACTTGAATTCCGCCGTCAATTCTGCCACTAGCGTCACATTCTGTGCGATGCAGGATATATTTACCCCTGCCCGGAAAGATGTAGAGGGTTTGATTCGCGATGATATCTATCCTCGATTCGTGACACACCAATTGACGGCAAGCGCGGCGATGGCGTTAGCTCATGACCGCAAGACTTATCAAGGACTTGGTGACTGCTTCTGTCTTACAGATCCTAAGTAGGGCATCCCTCACTGGATAGCTCAGCATAAGTTAACACAAAACAGAGTTGCAGATAACGCAATATTGTACGCTTCTGATGGCTTCCTTGATGTTACAGGCTACAGTCGCCGTGAAATCATCCCACGTAATTGTCGCTTTCTGCAGGGCGCAAGGACCGAGCGTTCGTCAGTGACTCGTCTGAAGTCTGCCATCGACAATGGTCAAGAGAATGTTCAACTTCTCCTCAACTACCGCAAGGACGGCACTCCGTTTTGGAACTTACTATACGTCGCTCCGCTTCGCGATGAAGCCGGAAACATAGCTTTCTTCCTCGGTGGCCAAATCGACTGTTCGACAACTGTTCATGGCAAACCCGACGTGATGAGGATCTTGAAGCTAGATGGCAGGAGATCCTTCGAGTCAACCCGCGGCAATTTGGCAGTGGAAGACACGTCAAACTTGACCGCCACATCACCAAGAGAGCATATGAAACGGCATCGTTCTATGTTTAAGTCAACATCAAGCGTGACCACACAAGTTAGACAAGGACCGGGCATGGAAAATGATCTGATTGGACGGCTTGGGAACATGAAACTCGAGACGCAGATGCAGATGTTTCAGACGGCATACTCCAAGGTGAGGTTTTCCCTATACCCACACGCGCAGTTCCAAGTTCCTGACATGTGTATGCAGTACGTTGTGCTCAAGATGAAAGATCGTACAGGTCTCAGCATTGCGCACTATTCGAGTTCCGCGGGCGACTTGCTACGCTCAAGTCGAACGCATGGCACATCTGAACGGATCGTGAACGAAGACATCTTCAAACTTCTGGCCGAACGCTCACCCTCATCCTCGTCTGTCATGAAATCATACAAGAAAACAGTGACAGATCTCTTGGCTGAGGGAAAAGCAGTAAGCGTGGACATTGAGCTGGTAGTCGAGGAAAAAGCTCGGAATCTGATGCCGACAGGGCCTGGAGGCAAGACAGAAGAACGGTTGATTAGTCACTGGACACCTTGTAAGGACGAAGAAGGCCGGACAAAATATGTCGTGCTTGTCCTCGCGGAGCGAAGAGATTTGTAGATATACCCAGCATACGAACATGATACACCTTCTGCAGACATTGTGATACTGACCAGGTGACGCGTTGCAAAGTGGAAGGTGAACCTTGTAGCGTCCGTGGACAAGAGAAGAACACGGTCGCGAAAGACATCTGAACTTGTCGCAAGTTCGGCGGAAGGATGTCCGAGTGCACCGACTGCAGTTTGGTTTTAGCTCAAGCTCCCTTGACACTTCGGCCTCGGTAATGAACGCTCGACCTCGGGCATATTCTGATCAACAAAGCGAGACAACAACAATGTAGGTATCTGTGGACTTTGTCTGTCGTAAGCTAGCGCAGCATCAACTACTGTCGCCTTAGAAGTTAGAGATCTCCTCATGCAGCAGCAAACCTTTAACCTCGAAGATGTGGTCCCCACGCGGTGTAGTCGACATGGGCGATGCAATCCAGGGTCACGATACTTTTTCCACACCACTGCCGAATCGGATACCGAGCGAGTCCACTCTAGACAGCGAACAAACGACTCCATTCTTCCAGCTTCGCCTCGTCTCCAAGGCCGTTCGATAGCAGAGCGAGAGCCCAAATCACATCACGTCGTCGGCGCTGTCACGGTCCGGTCTGCCGCACATACCTGAGGCAATGGGACAAAGGAGGATAGATAATGATACGCGTCGTCAATGTCCTCTCGGAAAGTGTCCGGCGAATCCATCTCGAAGTATCGCGTCGGCCCGAGTATGCTCCGATGCCCAGGGAGATGTTGACGCACATCTTGCAGAGCCATGGATGATTTCAAAACCAGATAATGCTTAATCGCCATCAACGCGCATCGGTGTCGAAAAACCAGACGCGCCATCGGTCAGTTCTCGTACTCGGTTCTTCAAGACAGTCTGGTTCATCGGTCTCCATATTCATGTAGACGTTGAGGAATGAAGAGCTTTCGCACGTAAGCCCATCGTTAGAGCCGAGCATGTAGCTCCTACTTGTGGAGTCTTGTAGCAGGGCTTAACGTTCAGTTCACAGGAGTCAATCGTGGCTCTACATGTTCGAACCTTGCAATTTGTGTGTCTTTCGACGAAATCCACGTGTAGCTCTCCGATCACGAGTTCAAATTGTGGTATTCCGTGGCCACGAGGTATGGATGATGTCGTCCAGACCGGTGCAATTGGCACAAGTGGCTGAGCGTAATGTTGCCAATCGACAGGTACATACCGCCTTGAAGCCGTAGGGCAGAGACAGTGAAGTATTCTGCTAGACTGGTCGGACTGCAGCCCCAAGTCAAGCTTCCGATATCCAGCATGAATGATTGAAAGTCAATCGACTCGAGTAAGAGGAGACTGACTCAACTCAAAGTTTTGATCATCCATTTACTCCGCAAATCACCTAACGCTTTCGTCGTTTATAGCTCCCTCACTCTTGTTTTTCATCCTTTGATGTCTCCTCTCACTGTCTTCGCTCGCTTTCCTCGCCAATGACGACTCAATGTTCTGACACCACGTCAAGTCTTTGCCTGCTTCATGGCCCTTCACATTCAGAACGAGACTCCATGTAAAGCTTTCTCGATTCGGTAAACACACTAGAATCGTTCATAACCACTTGCGCACAAGCGGTGCTGACTCCGGGTGGTTCATGAAACGCTCTGATTCGGATGGGGCGGGATCCGAAAATCCTGAGACAGAAACACATGTGGATATACCGTTCTGGATTAAGATTTCGCGAGCCAATGTCTACAAGTTCTGTGGATGGGCGTCCACGCATGCATTTCACCAGACAGCCCTGTCTGACACAGATTTGGTGTGGGCTAGCGCCCGTTTTGCGAGGGATTCCTTATAGACATGAATCCGCCGAACTACGGATGCAGTGACTTGGCACTACAACATTCACTTTCCTGTACCCTCACCAAAGTGACTTCAATTCATCCATAGCACGTGGAATGCAAGTGTCACATGAAAAGGTACCCTAAGTATCATCATTTCGTCTGCCAATGGATATACATGATTCCAGGTTAGACACATGTATTCAACACCGTCCACCTTGATCAAGCTTATATGGTAGATAGGGTTCTGAATCCACTACATCAGCACCTGAATTCATTTGCTGCAATCCATATCGTCACCTCGCTATCCTACACCACAGTATTATATATCAGGTTTCAAATTCTCCACTCCGGGACCGGACGACACAGATACTCAACGTCTTCCGCAGAGATCCTTCTCTCCCAGCTCTTGAGTGATCCTACGTTGCCCGTTACAAACCTCTCTTGTAGGATTTCGGCCATGAGAGCCGACCTTCTCTCCGTTATTGGGCTTGGTAAGCCAATGGGACATCGGAATGGAGCCCAAAGACGGCTCTGAGTAGCCGAAGCAGAAGAGGACCCTTGCCAAAAGTTCCGTTGTGTCGCGAACCTTCTAGGCGAGCACCAGAAGTCGTGCATCAAGATTGCTCTTGTCTTGTGTGTGTGTGTGTGCCACGTGCCGCAGTCCAATCCTATGCATTCCTGATAAGTCTATCAAGAAAGTCCCATCCTTGTTGTGAACTCAAATTTGCCGACTCAACATAGCAATGCCAAAAGAGAGGATAAACATTGCATTTGTCTAAGACAACTTATCACAGGAAGCAACAGTCAGAACGAAAAAGTATTGAACTCTCAACAACAAGATGCATTGCGAGCGGAGATTTGAATACTCCTAAACACAGATGTAGCATATAAAGCTCACCCACATCCAAAGGGTTTGTCACAATCACGAAGAAGCTTACCTGTTCTACCTTTATTCAATTTCTTTGGCACAAGCGTCTTTGTATCAGCATGCGTCTTACCTGCTTCTCGATCAGCGTTGTTTGGCTGCTGTTGACCAGCAGCTCGGCAACACATACAAAGCGGCAAGCTCTCATTGATAGCATTGGCGACTCGACTCTCGATGATATAGTTTCCCAGATCAGAAACGACGGCAATCTTACCTTGCTTGGCGATCTGCTTGAGGTGGCAGTCGATGCTTTGACAACAGAAGCGACTGCAGTTGCAGAATGCGACAACCCCTCTGTTCCTTTCCCAGCCGAGTTTGATGGTTCGGGCTCGAAGTCTGGCCAAAAGGGCGCCGAAACCGGTCCAGGTGGAAGTGGGTCAGGTCTGCCATCCACTACCCGTGTAGTCTCCCAACTCTCGTCTCTCCTCGGGGCCGTTGCTTCTGCCGCTACCTCTGTTCCCGATACTACCAAAGGTGATACAACACCTGGACAAGCAGCCGCAGCTGCTGCTTCCTCAGCACTGGACTTTCTCTCTTCGGCAAGCTCTGCAGCTTCGGTTGCCCCTGGGATATCTTCATTGTTGATGTCCATTGTCGACAATACCGCTGCCCTTCCTAGCACTGAAGTTGCTTCGCTTGTCGATGCCGCCATGAACGCACCTTCGTTCGTCTCGACGAATGTCCCTACCACACGTACAATAATCTCTTTTCCTCTTTATTATTCTCTGTCGACTACCACGCCTGCTTATGGAGTTAATGGTGAAGGTTATGGCGGGTCGAAAGCTAGCGGCATTCTATATTCTACACCCAACTCCATCCACACATCCACTCCTATCGCATCAACGACGTTCAAAGCTTCGAGCCTTCAACTGTCCGCCGACGACAATCTCGCAACCTCGGTCCCGACTGCTGCCTTCAATTCACCTACTAGTCTTGCCTTATCACACTCTTCTGACAAAGCTGAAAGTACCAACGTCGTGAACAGTGGCGATGGAAATGGCATTGGAGATGGGCAGAATGTGTCCGGAGGCAGCAATGAAGGCTCTACTGACGGTACGTCTTCACCTGCTCTATCCTCAATCCACGTCACTGTCGTCGGTGGTTCACCTTCAAGCTCTGCGATTGCCCCCTGGGTATCCACCACTGCCTATGCTGGATCCTCATCTTCTGCAACTCGCTCTTCTGACCTCGCTGGTGCGACTGAAACGTTCAGGGATGGTTCCACCAGCTCGGTCTTGGACGCTGCCTCATCTGCGTCAAATTCAGCTGAGATCCTGCCTTCTCCAACACCCTCGCCGCCATCCCAGAATGCTTGCCCATTCATTAGCACATCGGTCTTTACCGTCTCAGGATCGCGATTCACGCGCTATTGTAATCGATTTTATGGTGGCAAAGTCCTAGAGCTCGACGGAAGAGTCCTCAAGCGACAAGCCACGAATTCCCTCGATTCTTGTATCGACACCTGTGCCCCCGAGTCCCGCTGTGTCGGGACTTCATACGAGTCAACCAGCGGTTTCTGTACTTTCTATAGCTCGCTCGTCGATGGGATCACTCGAAACGGTATTCAATTCGCTGTTCGATTGGACACAGCTTCTTCGGTTCTGGACCCTAACGACGCACCTGCAAGTACCACCGAGACATCGGTAAGCGTGTCCGCCCGCAGTTCCAGTAATACGAGATCAAGCGTTACTTCCGAAGCCTACAACTCACGTGGCAGTCGTTCCTCGTCTTCGACCTCCCAACTTCCGACCGATAACGCGATAGGAGGAGGTTCAGCGAGCTCCCTTGTCTCTTTCTCACAGGTCCCAATAGCTACCTTCATGTCTACAAGCATAACCTCCGCTATGGTCAATATCAGTACTTTATGGTCAGCGCCAGCTGTGTCCGGGATGTCATCTGCCACTGGAGCTGGGGTTTCCACCAGTCGTTTGCCAGGATCCAACACGACTTTGGTCTACGCCAGCCAGCCCTCATCGTCCTTCTCGCAGATTTTAACCGTCGGCGGATCGAATACAAGTGCTTCAAGCTCATCAAGCCTTGAGCTAATAACTGCTACATCAATGACCGGCGAGATCGTCGCATCGGCTTTCCCGTCTAATACTTCATCTGTCATCGGAGTTACGGTCAGCGCGACATCTCCCAGATCAAACTCGAGCAGCTCAAGCATGAGTGAGAGCGTCGTACTCCGAACCAGTTCTCTGACTCTAGGTTCGGTTTCCACAACTGCGGTTGGAACCAGCGGTTTGAGTACAGCAGTAGATCCCTCGGGAATCATCTCGTCAGTCTCTAGCGAGACTACGAATCCCGCCACCTTGATCAATAACGCCAACGCGACAACGTCTGGCTTTTCTACACCAGGCTTCTCTTCCGTCGCTACAACCATCGCTGGGGATTCAACCGGCGCAAGATCTACGACTTCGAGCATCGCTCTATCGGCCACCAGCGACATCACTGTCTTCCCCACTAATGTTTCAACATCTGGGCTGGCCTCTTCCTTGGTCTCTAATGTCAGCGATACTGCTACAGCTGTCAATCCGTCAAACACTCTTGGGTCTATCTCGAGTCAAACAACTGAACTCACTTCTGCTGCTCCATCAATCTCCACCACTATCATTGTATCTGTTACAAGCACCTCGGCTACCAATGAGAGGCCCCCTAGTTCTACAGATACGTCTAGCATCACCAAGTCTTCTGCTGGCGATGTTTCTTCCCTCCTTCCTAGCATCACATCTACGGTGCTGAGTGTTTCCACGGCCATTTCGTCAGATGCATCCAGCGCCAATGCTTCCATCACTAGCGGCATCGGGGCTTCTACCAGCAATGTCCTCAATCCTACAAGCAACTTATTCACAAGCGACTCATCCCTACCCGTCGTAGCGAGCACCTTAAGTGGTGACGCATCGAATGGTATCACGGCCACCAGCAATCTTCCTACCTCAATTCTATCTACCGTCTCACCTGCCGTAATGACGACTACCACGAGCTGTGGCGGCGCGCTGATCGATCTTTGTGTCACTCTGGGCATCTTGGATGGTGTCACAATCAATCTTGGGATTGGCGGTGGAGCAGGAGCCACTCCTACAGCCACCGTATCTGCTCTATCTTCTGCTTCTGGAGGATTCACTGCAACACAAACCCAATGCGATGGTGTCATATGTTTTGCAGTTGGAGTGGGACCTTCCATCACTGCCACGATCGGCGCCATAAATACAGATGGAAGCATTGTGCAAATTGGGGCTGGGCTTGGAGATACAGCCTCTACAACTGCATCTTCAGTGATTCCTACTACCAGTTCTGGAGACAATATCATGACTGCTCCAAGCTCTTGTGACGCAGGTTCTTGCGAATCAATCACGAAAGAGTCATCCACCACAATCAATCCCGGCGCTCTGAGCACAGAGGCAAGTTCTGTTGGTGCTGGAAACGGCGACTCGGCGACTCCTACGCATTCTGCTCCTCTAATCACAAGCGCTGCTGTCGTTACTACTGATGCAACAATCTCGGGTACTGCCATCACTGCAATTTCTACGTCTTGTTCTGGTGATCTGCTTGATCTCTGTGTCACTCTAGGCCTGGGTCCACTCGGTACCGTTAGTATTGATGTTGGTGTACTCCCTACGGGAGGTAGTAGTGCTGCTCTCACGACTTCGACTCCTGCAATCACGAGTTCTGCTGCTCTTGCTATCGATACAACAATCTCTGGCACTGCCGTCACCGCAATCTCCACCTCATGTGCCGGTGACCTGCTCGATCTCTGTGTCACTCTAGGCCTGGGTCCTCTCGGTACTGTCAGTATTGATGTGGGTGTTCTGCCTACGGGAGGTACTTCCGCTGCTCCTACGACTTCAACTCCTGCAATTACGAGTTCTGCTGCTCTTGCTACTGACACAACAATCTCTGGCACTGCCGTCACCGCAATCTCCACCTCATGTGCCGGTGACCTGCTCGATCTCTGTGTCACTTTAGGTCTTGGTCCTCTCGGTACCATCAGCATTGATGCTGGTGTTCTTCCAACGAGCAATTCTGGCGACCTAATTGATACTAGCATTGGTGCTACGCTCCTTCCTGCTCCGTCAACTGCCACGAACGCTGATTCTACTATAACAAGTCCTGCTGTGATGTCTACTAGCACAATTATCTCTGGGACTACGATTACTGCTCTGTCTACATCTTGTGATGATGCACTCATCGATGTATGTCTGACAGTGGGTATTGGCCCTCTTGGTACTATCACCGTTGATGCGGGCGTCTTACCTACTACCAACGGACTTGTCAGTACAAGCAGCACAAGCGCGGCTCTTGCTGGATCGTCGGCGACCCTTCTTCCTGAAACATCGGAAGTGACCAGTTCGATCTTCTCTGGCTCATCAGCAGCGACCAGCTCAATTCCGACCGTATCATCAGCAATGACCAGCTCGGTCCTTATCGGGTCGTCGGCAGCAACTAGCAGATTACCTACCACATCGCAGGTGACAAACACTCCACCCGTCACTTCCGCCCCAATCACGACCGCATCAGTTATCTCAACCACACAACTGAGTACCAGTTGCTCAAGGGGACTCCTTGGCCTGCAGGTTTGTCTCACATTAGGTTTGCCCGGGGTGGTCACGATCCCGATCAATCTCAAACGTGAAGCAACCACATTTGTGACTGCCATTCGTAAGTAAGGGTATGATTGGGCGTAGATGATTGATGAGCAGGAGTACGCTTGTGAGAGAATGTTGTCCCTGCTCAACGCAGAAGGATGCAGTTGCGCAGGAATACTTGTAGCAGCACAGAGTCCTCCTATGATATAATACCGATGGAAATGAGATAGGATGGGGTTGAACATATCGTTGCTGTCAACAAAACTTCCTGTTCAATGTTCTTCGTTTTACGCTTGAGCACTCCGGCGAGGTTCAATAACTACTGCTTCCAACAAATCCCGGGTAGAACCTCGTATTTCTTAGCCTTGCATAAGATGAGAGACTCTTTTCTATACCGCATCTCCTTCTTCCACACCCATGCTCACATCTAAACCAAGCCAACCATGATAAAGAAGATTACCTGCCCATTGCGACTGATGATGAGGATTCCGAGCCAAACAAGGTCTTGAATTTGTAGTCAGGGCAAGTAACCCAGTTGAATGCGAAACATTTGGGAACATGTCTTTCAACGGTTACTTTCGGTCTCAGGCGACGTAACACGATGTGAGTGTACAGGTTGGCTGCTTCGCCGGCCAGGGATATGCTCGTAGAATGCCCACACAAGCAAAGCACCGAAAAATACCCAGTAGTGGAAGCTGTTCTTGAATATGTTCCGGACGAGCATTGTCGCGTTTGAGAACCGATGGACGAACACTATTTCCAGCCCCCGCTCCACGAAATGAATCGAGACAGATATAGTCGAAGTGTCTGCGATGATGTGGGATGGGCCAGTCGAGGGAAATACACCGACGAGTGTATCAATAGGCTACCAGCGTACTCGATGATGTACACTCCTCGCCATGATGTTTGAGATCCCGCAAGAATGGGACTCAATTTTCAGCCATAGTTTCGTGGGATACAACACTCTTACAAGCTTACCAAGGTCTTTGACCAAGATCTTGTCTCGCTCTTCGAGCGTCACTAGGTCGGAAGATTGTTCAATGACGCCGCTGCCCATTTTTTTTGGTTCAAGATGGGCAATCTCACTTTCGAAAGAATGGTGGTGGCAGCGATGAGTTGATGGAGTTCTGTACTACTGATTTCCAGCGGCAGCCTCAAGTCGATGGGCAAGTTAGGCAATACCTTGCCAGGGCTAGTCAGTCGACTACAATGTCTTGTCGTAGATTGGTCGCGCCTCTCGGCATTACTCGAATGATTACCCTTGACATGCTCGTCGATTTATCGCGAGAAAAGTAAGAATGGCGAATGACCCCTCTCCTCAGTGTGTGATACACGACGTAAACAGTGTCACTCAATCCCTGCAGTATAACCCTCCCAAAATATAGACACCAGTTCCTACGACTACTATGCGGCCGCAAAGGATCAACAAGGTTATGATCGTCCGTGAAAGGATTGATCACCCAATCCTGCGGGACCCTGCCGCCTGATATGACGTCGAACCATCAAAGTACGCCACCAGCGCACCACACTTTCTCTCTCCTTCTGTCAAACACCTTCACCATTGATCGCCGTTCACCAACTCACCTCACGCCCAGAATTCACGAGCCTCCTTACTTAGGATCATTGGACAAGATGGCGATTGAGAATGCGATGATGGAGACTCAGCAGGTCAAGACCTATGCCGTCTGCTGCACAGCTGATCTCAAGATCGAAGTGAGAAAATTCGGATGTCCTCGTGCCTGTGGCAGAGAAATCCTGACTTGAGCAAAGGCCATCAACCAGTTTCTAGTCGAAGTGCACCAGAAAGAACAAGAAGAAAGATCGATTCCTATCTTTACGGTGGTCCACGATCTTAAGACACGACTAAATGGTACAACAAAGGAACTTCGAAGCGATGACAAGATCCTGAAGAGTCCTTTCGCAGGTCTTGACTACCCTGAGGTACAAAGACTTTTACAGCAGATGGTCAAAGACACGGGCTCGAAAATTGACACTAAATGGTTTCTGGTCCTGGACGACGAATCTGAGCGTACCTCTTCCGGAGTGATTGTCGTTGTGGAGGGGGAGTATGTTCGCTCGGTCCGTGTTACTTACCCTACCACATCAAGAGATTTGGCTGCTGCGAGTGTTGCTCATCCAGGTATTGACGAGATGATCGAGCTTGCTAACGACAAGTATAATGGGATTCTCCAAGATTGATTCAATATAATCTTAGTCTTGAACCGTCCGGGAGAGTATGATCACTCAGAACTATCTCCAATCAGATCCCAAATTATGTCTTCCATCGGAGTCCAAGCTGCAATGATATGCTCGTCATCTCTCAATCCAAGTGTCTCGGCTCACAGATACCAATCTAGCTCTGGCGACATTACTCGTCAAGAAAGCGACGCACCAAGAGTGCTCCAGCAGTCTAGTGCAAGTTACTCACCGAAGCCAGGTTTGACGGCCCTGGCAGCAGGCTTTCTCGACAGACATCTGACTCTGGAGAACGCTTCCAAATACCGCATGAGCCTTTCTGCCGGAGAATCGATTACTAGATGAAATCTGCTCCGTCAGCATTGGGTGAGAGTCGTGATCGGCTCACATGGACTACTGCAACGAGCGAGAGCAGAAATCCGGCTAGCCCAACCATTTTGCAATATGCTTATTCCTAATGTCAGGCAAAGGCTTTTCCATTATAGTCGGCAATTGTATAGCATACCCAGGAGGTGTCATTGAGACTTGACAGGAGCTTGCGTCATGCTTGTGACAGCCCTATAGGCACGACCAGACTGGGGTAGCGCCCGTTGCGTTACCCACATCAGAACTTTTCTCCGTCGCAACATCAGCAAACCAGGACACAAATCCTCATGGCCTGACCCAAAGTCGAATGCCAGGAGCACTTTTCAGATGATGGGTAGTCTTGTCATGAGAAATTCTCGACGTGTGACTGCGAGACCAAGATCCACAGGAGCGTATAGGCAGATATTCTCACCGCACAGATTGTGCGATCTGTACACAGCAAGCACTTGGGTTTGTCTCGAACTCGTTGTTACGATGATCCACATGCAGATACGCGTGTCGCATCAATCTCGTGCAGAACTCACGATCTTCTAGAATGCTAGCCCTATTGACCTTGCCCAGACCATCCCACACATGGCACTACCATCGCCTCTTCTTGACCGTATTGACGTGCCTCTCAGGGCGGCTCGGAGATCCCAACATCACCAATGTGATCCGGTATCTCAGGATATGACTAGAGCTAACATCTTTAGACTCTTCATGCTACGTAAGCTTAGGGCATGGTAAACTCAAGGGAAGTAATAATCGATTATCAACTCTTGAAGATGGTTGTTCTGGTCTTCGAGAGGCATAAATATGCCCTGTTAACCAACACTGGAATTTCTTTCTTATCCTCATCTTCACTTCTCTTGTCTCACTCACCAGCAAGAGTCATGCGTTTCTCTCCTTCTTTCGCTCTCACTGCGAGCTTGGCTGTCGCTAATGCTGCTGCCATTGTTCCTTCTGAAAATCTTCAGGAGCGCAGTCTAGGCAAGCTCATCTCTGAGATCATTGTGTTGGTCAAGGAAATTACCACTATTCCCATAGTGATTGATCAACAAATCAACAAGAACACCGTCATCAGCACGAATGGAGTCACTTGCAAAGTCACCAATGCACCCACTCATTTGCGCACCACTTTGTACAAGACTACCTCAGTCACGAAGTCTTCGACTAAAACATCGACTTCGACTGTCAAGAATGGCAATGGACAAAGCACAGCAACATCTGTAGTTACTTCTACTTCGTCCAGTGTTGCCCCTGTCACTACCATCTCGGTTGCTTCCACTTCGCCATCCGTCTCGTCAGCCTCATCTGCTTCTTCGCACACCTCGGCCAGCAGTGTGGTCTCTGTCAACACTTCAGCAGCTGGAACTGGATTGAACACCGACCTGTACACTGCAACTTCTACCTACCCTCAGAGCAGCACAACTGTCACCACTGTCGTGACTTCTACTTCCACCGGAGCATCCACTACCAAGGTTGTCTCTAGCACTGGTACCACTACCGTTCCTGCCTCCACCACATCGCTTGCCTCTGGTGAATGGACTGACTGGACCATCTATAGCGCCAATGGCGTCAACTTAGGCAACTGGCTCGAGATTGAAAGATCCAACAACCAATACTTCTGGGATTCCTATGTCAATGGTTCTGCAGTCACTGACGAGTGGACCTTCTGCAAGACCCTCGGCAACGAGTGCGGTTCTGTTCTTGAAGCACACTACGGGTCTGCCGTCACCACCGAAACTATTGATAAGCTTGCTGGTGTTGGGATCAACTTCCTTCGCATCCCCACGACGTATGCTGCATGGATCGATCTTCCGGGATCCGAGCTTTACCACGGAAATCAACAAACCTATCTCAAACTATCTGCGATTATGCCATCAGCACTTATGGAATGAGAGTCGTAATCGGGCTGCATTCGCTTCCTGGTGGTGTCAATGGGCTTGATATTGGTGAGGCATCAGGCCATGACGCATGGTTCTACAATGAGACCAACCTTGAATATTCCTACAAAGCCGTCTCTGCTGTCCTCAGCTTCGTCGAGGCCTCATCTTACTCTTGGGCATACACTCTGAGTGTCCTCAATGAGGCATCTGACACTCCTTCTGCATTTGCCACTGCAGATACCCTCACCACCAACGGTACTCAATGGATCGTCGATTATACCAACGGCGTTTTTGACTTGATTGCCGAGTCTAGTGTTACCAAGCTACCGGTTATGCTTCAAGACTGCTTCCTCGGTGAGGAACACTGGTCTAGCTACTTCGCATCCACTGCGAACCTGGTCATCGACACTCATATCTACTATTTCGCCGCCTCGGGTATCTACTCCGAGTACGTCAACAGCGCTGTTTGTGGTCAAGCATCCGTGGCTCCCGGTGATGGCAAGTTCCCTGTTTTCATCGGAGAATGGTCTCTTCAAGTCCTTTACAACAACACTTACGAAGCTCGCGAGAGTATCTTCAACACCCAACGCTATGCATGGAGCCGTTATGTACAGGGTGGCTCGTTCTGGGGTGCGATCTTCAATGGCACTGACTCGGTTGACGGTGAGGGTACTCAGCGCGACTACTGGAGCTACAACCGTCTCATTGATGCTGGCGTCGTGAAGAGCCCTACCAACGCGACCTACTGCTAGTGGTGATCAGGAGGAGTGGAAGCGAAAAAAGTCGGGGTGGGAGATGCTGAGCGTGGGCGCAGGTCCGGAGAATGTTGTGAACATCTTCTTGAACGCTTGATTTGCGTGTTTTGCCTGAGATCTTGGATCACGCTAAGCTGGAAATCGGTCGAGCAAATTATATAGGCAACACGAACAACAGAACATATTGAGAGTGTATAGGAGTTGAGCCCAGGATTGAATATACACTACAGTAAGACAGTAAGATCTAACTGGCCCGTCGTTGAACTCCGCGGCGAAAACAGTAGTCGAAGTTTAATCGGAGGAGCGGGGTAATCAAAACCGCTCGGCAAGAAAGTTACCCACTCCAGCAATTCCCGCCCGTCTGAGAATTGGCAGACGAGCTTACCGGTTTGTCAAAGGATAAAGACTAACATTGAACAAGTCTGTGTGAGTAAACACAGTACGAAAAGATACTGGAGTGGGGACAGGAACACTTGAAGCACGGGGATAACAAGCGGCATGACTACATGGGCTTCAGCATGCTGCATGAATAAGCAAAAGGTACAGAAAGGTAAGCATGGATGACGTTGGAGCGGAGAAGATGTTACTCGAGACTTGTTCTTTCAAGGACAGTGAAAAGGGTAGGAAATCCGCACAACAACAGTTTCTCGGCATCTTTACGAGCGCAAATCATCCTATCAACCATAACGTCACGCACACATACAAACTCACAATGTCATCCGGAACTCAAGGCAACAACGGTACCCTCGTCGTAGCAGGTCCCGATACAATTCAGGTCGCCGACTTCTACGTCAAGGCTTCCATTCTACACCCACTGGTCATCGGCTCGATTGCGATCATCGTTCTATTCACTTTTCTGCGTTTCATCAGCAATCGCTCCATCGCAGCAATGAATGTCACAGACTGGATAGCAAACGTCGCAATCGGAAGTACTCTGGCAGGCATCGTCAATGGTAACTCACTCGCTCGCGGTATGCTTGGACTTGCCACCATTCTGGGATTCCAATTCCTCATGTCTTTCATTGGAGCTCGTCTACCCGCTCGACATGGCTGGATTTTGTCCTCACCACCAATCATCATTGCTTTTCGGGGTCGTCTTTTGTCCAAAGTTATGGCTACACATCGAATCTCTCTGGGCGACTTTTACGCTTCCTTGCGACAAAAAAACATACTCGATATCTCTCAGGTAGAATGTGTCTTTATAGAGGCAAATGGATCATTCTCGATATACACAAGAAAAGAGGTGGGCACGTGCGAGAAAGTTGGCGTGCTGATGCAGGTGCCGGGTTACAAGGCTCTTTGTGAGGACGCCGATACCAGGATTGACGCGCTTGACGATGACAAGCGTAAAACAGAAGGTAGATGCGACGACGAACAGAATGATGTGGCAGGTGACGCTTGCTGAGTGGGCCTGAGCTGAAATCTACCATCGGCTTGAATGAGGAATCCTCAATAATAAAATACTGCAAAGATCATTCATTCACGATTCGGGTCTGGCGACGGGCCCACAACGTGCACATTTCCCCAACAAGTCATACCATGATGGATAGATAGGGAAACGCTCTCAACATCGGCTCCGTGAATAGCTGCAAGATGAGTTCCAACTCAACGAGCCGCCAGGCTTTGGCAACACGAGCATTAGCTGCTTGGTTTGGGATACTTGGGACCAACATCATTTACCTTTCCTAAAGTAGGAAATCTTAGTCCAGCAGGAGTTTATGAGCAACTATGGCCGGATTATCTCCACTGGTTGCAAGCAAAAGGATCTAGGCGGTGGCTATACAGTTGTCATCTAGCGATACAGTTGCTTGTAGGACAGTCCTAATCAGGAGAGGTCTCGGTCGAGGTAACTGAGGCGAGTCTGTAGGCTATCACGGTTGGGGGAGAAGTTTGGAAATGGCCATGAAAGACAATCGTGCCAGCCCCACCAACTTTGGACATCTGGGATGATACGGCATTGTGGCGCGTCATCCAAATCCTTCATGGCCGCTCTTTCTCATCACTCTGTTATTGAGTCTACCCGATAGTCAGAAAGCCAATGCTGCTACACTTTGAAGATGCGATTGGATATGAGCGACTCCACCGCTGCTTGCACCCGGAAGTCCGGCACAAGGAGACGCGTGGAGGCCATCAAGGTGGAAGTTCAGAACTTAAAGACACCACCACGCCAACGATGAGCTGGACCTACAAGAGCAGTAAATTTTCACTGCTTCTTGCTTCGAATCACACATCCTTTTCAATGGCGGCCAATGCGTTCAACCCGGAACTGGTCAACCTGACCACTGCAGATCCGACTCAAGTCATCTGTGCTCTCAATGCTTCCGGAAACGATTATGACGGACGACTTGGTGCTCGGATCTCAGCGCTGTTCGTCATTCTCATCGTGTCTACAGCTGTGACTTTCTTCCCAGTTGCTGCGAAACGCGTTAGATGGCTAAAGGTCAGTTTTCGGTCCACTCATCAGAACAGGATCGAACGCTAATTCTCCAAATCAGATTCCGCTGTATGTTTATCTCTTTGCCAGATACTTTGGAGCAGGCGTGATCGTGGCCACTGCTTTCATTCACTTGCTGGATCCTGCGTACAGCGAGATCGGGTGTGTTCATCTGGTAGCCCCGTTCAAGATGCTTCTGCTGACTAGCTCAAAACTAGACCACAGACTTGCGTCGGTATGACAGGCGGCTGGGCACAGTACTCTTGGCCTCCAGCTATCGTTCTCGTTTCTGTCACTGTGATCTTCCTGCTCGATCTTGGCGCAGAGCGTTATGTTGAAGCCAAGTATGGCGTTCACCATCACCAAGGCAATCTGGAAGATATAGCAACAGGCAGAGTGCATACCCATCATGACTCTATCACGCCAACCCCAATCTTACATGATGACCAGGCTCTAGAAAGAAAGGCGACAGAGCCCTACCAAGCAATGTCTGAAGAGACCGTCGACCTTGAGAAGTCTACTTTGATTCAGGAGAATGCCTTCCAGACACAGTTTGCTGCTTTCCTGGTCTTGGAATTTGGAGTCATATTTCATTCGGTATGCCACTTGCCTGATAAGCTTTAGGAGTCTTCTTCGCGTACAAGACATACTAATGATGTCGTGCAGGTTGTGATTGGATTGAATCTGGGTGTAGTCGGCTCAGAATTCAACACTCTATACCCTGTTCTTGTCTTCCACCAATCATTCGAAGGCCTCGGTATAGGTGCTCGCATGTCAGCCATACCGTTCCCTGCTAGGTACAAGAATTGGCTTCCATGGTTCTTGTGTACTGCCTACGGTCTTACAACTCCTATCGCGATTGCCATCGGACTTGGACTTCGCACTAGATACGACCCGAACTCCTTTACTGCAAACGTGGTTAGTGGTATACTCGATTCGATCAGCGCTGGCATATTAATCTTTACTGGTTTGGTCGAGCTTTTGGCCAGAGACTTCTTGTTTGACCCAAACAGGACAGAAGACAACAAGAGGATGGGGTTCATGGTGGGTTGTTTTCTACTGGGAGCTGGGATTATGGCTTTGTTAGGCAAGTGGGCTTGAGTACCACATCGCAAGATGATGATCACCGATGTCCGAAACGGATTGATATTGGAGAACAATCGATCTGAAGGTGTCAAGGACGCTGGTGTCATGAAAGACCTTGGGGCCGAAGGAAGTGCCGTCGATGCCAGTCAGCGACTCATAGCTTTGCCGTGGTTCAACGTGTTCATAGTTGCCTTCAATCGCTAGGTTGCAGGTGTAGGAGTCAAGATGCTCCTGGAAGATCTCGAAATTGAAGCCAGAAAGTGTTCCCGTAGAACCATACTCAGGGTCGATGACCGAAAAGGTATCTGAATTTTCTTTGCAGACCATGCCCGCATGACTTCCTTGAGGGCAAGTGAATCAGCGTTAGTCTGCCGCCAATCTTGCCGCTATTGTGCGAGGGTTGACGTCTCAGAAGCCATGGATGATCGAAATTCATGTATCCTTCCTAGCGGTATTTGTTCGATGTTGTGACATTTGAACCAAGATCGGCGTTTCGGCTCAACTTCACTCGAACTTGTGACATGAACGATCGTTTTCATATCCGGGCAGCCAGGCTAGGTAGAAGAAAGCATTGGAACCGAGGACGTTACAATTCGAGATATTGTGGCTTTAGCTGAGCCAAGCAGGCGCAGACTCCAGCGCAAATCTAGCCGACGGAACGGGTTAGGGTTCGCAATTCTAGAAAGACTGTTTCATGACCAGAGTACGACAAAACAAGAGACATGTATTCAACCTGATTGGGAGAAGTGGGCATCAACTAGGTAAGAACACCCTAGGCGTTCTCATTGCCTCCTTGCGTAAAATTGTATGCAGCCTGGTGTCTTCCCTTCTTGATGAGCCAGCGAGCAGATTCGGGCACAAGATAGATACCTATAAGAAGTGGAATGGCGGGGATACAGGCAGATCCCAGTTGCAGTCTCCAAGTGATGTCGCCAGCGCCCGAGACAGCCAAGTTTGCAGAAAATCCAAGCATCATTCCAAAAGTGACCCACATCTGCCATGACATGACAAGAGCTCCACGAATGCTAGCAGGGGCGTTCTCGGCGGAAAAGATGGGTACTGTGACTTCTTTTAAGCCCATACCGATGCCCAAGAGGATGCGGCAGATTAGAATTTGGGGCCAGGATTGTGCTAGTGCTTGACCAATTGGGGCCAGAAGACTGAAAATCGCACCAACAAAAATTGCACCTCGGCGGCCAATGTAGTGGTTGACGGGATCTAGAAGCCAACATGCGCTGCAAACATTAGCGTTTGCCAGAGCTGAAATGATAAATTCTCTCACATAACACAAAGGGCCATGTATGGGGCAGCATTGATTGCACCGACAACCCAAGAGTTTCTCTCGCAGTTGCCGATGCTTTCGCAAACAGTGCCGGTATCTGCGATGCCAAACTCTTGAGGGAACGAAAGATTAGCACCATTGGAGCCTGTCTGATCCCAGCCTTTGTGATAAATCAGTGTGATGAACGCGAGCAAAGGCGTAACGACGTACCCTGGATCGCAGCACCGACCGAGTTGAGCGCGACCATAGCATACAGGGTCTTGGGGTGACGCCAGCGGTGTGTCTTCTCAGCTTGAATCGATTCCAGCTCTCGTGCAGAGAGCTCCTCGATTGCTTCTGGATGACCTGGATTCTGAGCGACAAGCGCACCCTTCTTGAGCAGGTCAACAATGTCGTTCAGCTCGTATTTCTGAGCATAGGTTTCGACATTGCGGAAGATCTCAGCCTTCGTAAGACCGGCAAGCGGGTTTTTGACTCTAGAACCATGTCAGCCTTTCAGATCGCTCAGCAAGTTGGTGACGTTCTTACTCTCCAGGCTTGTTATTCTCAAAGTCAAGGGCTGTTTCGTACAATTCGTTGTGCTCTTTCTCGAGATGCAACTTTTCGACACTACGCCAATCTCT
This sequence comes from Aureobasidium pullulans EXF-150, assembly GCF_000721785.1. Lineage (NCBI taxonomy): Eukaryota > Fungi > Ascomycota > Dothideomycetes > Dothideales > Saccotheciaceae > Aureobasidium > Aureobasidium pullulans. Next base: position 43,140 of record NW_021941064.1, on the reverse strand, counting down.
TAGTCCAAATTTTAGTCAAGTATATGCTACAGAGCTAATACCCTTCATACTGAGTCTTCGAGTTTGTCGACATGTTGTGAGTCATTGTGGAGCTGATTAGTTTTGCTGGATGATTTTATTTTCTGGGGTGAAGAGATCATATCATATAGACTCTGAATCGTGTGGAGACCCCACAGGGGCCCCAGACTGGTTGTCATATCATTGTCGCGATTCCGAATCCCCTCGGCACATCCCCGAACTGGTATAAGCTCTAGCTAAGGTTAGCTCATCAAACGACCGAATCCGAAGGCCAGTCCGCAACTGCCCTGCGAGAGCTTCCAGACTAAACTCTAAACGTTTCGCGTCCACTCCGAGCGAGTACACGGGTACTTCTGGTGGATTGTAAAGCTCGGAGATTGCTCGAGGTTTGACGAGCATGGCACTCTCCGTGCACCCTTTCTCTCAAGAAGATCTGCATAAACGATGCAATGTTTCTCAAGTCGCGAATCTGCACATGAACTGGTGATCAGGAAGGAAAGTGAAGGCCAAGATAATTTGTAGGAGAAGATTTCTCAATTTAGGGATTCCCAGAACCACGAGAGGGTCGTGACCACCGATTGTTACTACGGGCCGATAGAAACAGGCTACCAAATGTATCAGTTCTTGCTACCAACCATCATAAGCCATTCCAACTATCTTGGTTATTTTGCAACATAAAGTTCTCTGCGGCATCAAGAAATTCCGTGTCTGCGCTTTGGGACCAAAGCCATAGCATGTCTGCGACTGTGTCTGGAACCATCATATTCTCGCTCATAGAAACAGGGTCAAGCATATCCTGTATATCTTGACCTGGAATTCGATGATTCTCGGGATCCAAAGGAACATAACCGGTCGCAATTTGCCAATGCGCGCTTGAATGAGAATCAGTGGCGTGGGCACCAAGAGTCGCAAGTGAGCCTGATGATGTTGAGTTGTATCTTTCTGAAAACTCGTATCAGCAATCGAGAAGAACGATGTTTTCTGATGAAGTGCCACGATAACTTACCGAGGAGTCTGCTCAATACCATCTGTGCTTGATCGGCCATGGGCTGGGCATTCCTCAACTTCTGTAAGGCCTCAATAGCAAGTTCAAGCTTGGATTTCCAAGCGTCATTCGAATGATTATATGGGGCGTATGCTAGACACGTGGCATGAACAACGCTCGCAGTGAGCAGCCAGTACGTGGCATACCATGCAAAGCCACGTTTACAAGGAGACTTGTTCATAACATATTCATGAACTGAGGTCACACACGTATTTGCTGTGTCGACACAAGTCTGGATACCATTGTCATCCAGAGAAATTGGAGCATTCCTTGTTACTGCACGGAACAAGAACGGCCGAAAAAGCACGATACGAAGGTGGTATGATCTCCAGATAAGAACTCGCTTAGCAAGGTCGAATCGTGCTGATAATGACACAGCGGGGTCATAGAATCTTGGGAGATCCGCAAGCCATTTCGCTATTCCCTCATCAAGGCGTAAAGCTGTCTCCAAGGCGGGTACTTGGTGGGTGAGAAGCTCCGCCTGGACCGCATTTCCAATACTGGCAAGTTTGATCTGTGCAATCAAAGAAGTTGCTGTTGCGGGTCCTTCCCTCTCAGAAGGTAGTGAAATCATGTCAACAGCCAGATCTTTGTCATCCAGATTCAATGGTGGACGCAAATTGATGCCAATGAGTGAAGCTGGAGGTCTCCCAAACGTAAGCTGATGACCAGAGACGAAGACGAACAAAGTCCACCATGCTCGTCGACGAATCTCCATGGTATATGCCGAAGTAGAAGAGTTTTCGAACTCTCGATGTAGCCCGATTGAAAGAGCCATAGACCATGCTATGCCAATCATGGCAAAACCAGCGTTGGGCTTGTTACGCTTCTGCAAATAGTTTGCCATTAGTGTCAGACCTTGGACATAGCAGATGGATCCCTTTTCCAGGAGTGATAATGAGATACTCTCCTTGGCCACCTTGTAGTATCTGAGGTCTATGTTTGTGTCTGTCAAGCCACCTACGAAGGCACCGACAGCTACTACCATGTTGTATAATAGAGGCCACGACCCGTCCCTAGGCTTTGGTACAGCACCTGCGACACCAGTCAGTTTCGGGAGAGGGAGACGATCAGATCTAACGTACCAAGCACGCGTGCTCTGAACAAACCTTCATGTAACAATGGATATGCCGGATGGTAAAGCAAGAAGTAGTCATTAATCATGTCGTCCACGTCAACAAACTCATCTGTCAGTGCTTGAGATAAGGGGGTTTGGCCAATGTTATTCGTGATCAATCCAGTATCCGCATGATATTCTGATGGCAAAGATCGCAGAAACCTCAGGGCTGCGATGCCAGAAGTTGGACCGGTATATCCAGATCTGCAAGATTTGGCGGTCAAGAACCCCATGCCATCGATCAATTCGTCAAACCCATGCGACTCGTCAAACTCGTAATCTCCAGGATCGCTTTGCGCTGAATGAACGCTCTCAGATCGCAGACCGAGTGGCTCGACACTTGAAGGCGAGACTAGAGATGGTGGAGGGCGCGATAGCACCTGGACATCCGCTTGTCGTGCGCTCTGATCATTCAGTCCTGCCAAAGCGGCCTCCAAGGTGAGGTTTGGCACGTGGAAGACCATGCTCGTTTGATGTCGGCAACAAGATTTTCGTAACCTTTGATCTTTCTGTGTTGTCATCAGCATCGATCAATGAGCGACATTGTCGGTAAAACATCACTTCTGCATATCTGTCGCGCGATGGTTGGGCCATGAATATACGCAAGTCTTTGCATCTCGAACACAATTTGAGCATCGTTCTTCTGCAGAGCAACGGACTTTGCGACGCTCGCATTCATCGCAAGCAGCGTTTCGACGAGTCTTGCGAATTCTTTCAGGTTGCGAATCCATTAATCAGGTGTAAACCCAAGCTACCTTTTGTGATGATTTAGTGTAACTGGGAAGCCATGTAAGTAGAATCAAGAAAGAAAGCAAAAGCCACAGTAACATGAGGGGCATGTGGAGGGGCAACGAAGTGGTCTTGGCGAACTGGCTAGACTTCGGTCAAAACCGACTGCAAACTTTCGATTGAATATCTACACGAGGAACATCTTTGATGCATCAGCGATCCGATACAGACGAACACCCGTTCCAGTCACTCATCACAATCAAATCTTGCACAGTTCATTGTGAACACCCCTCAAACCACACGCATCACCATCGGCTCAAGTGAAAAGCATTCCTCCATTCGCACAAATGACATCACCGGTAATCCAACGTGCTTTTTCACCACACAAGAATGTGACAATGTCAGCGACATCTTCTCCTGTTCCACAGCGTGGTGCGGCCGGTACGGTCTTGTTCTGCTCCTCCATTATCGCAAGATGAACCTCGCCAGCTGCCCGATACATGTCCGTGTCGACCGGTCCGGGATTGACGGCGTTTACGGTGACTTTGTGTGAATGACCCAGCTCTTTCGCCCATACACGGGTAAAACTTTCGACAGCAGCCTTTGTCGCAGCGTAAACTGTTTGTGTCGCGAAACCTCCACGCGCGGAGATGGACGATAGATTGACGATACGATTTGAGGTGCCCTTGAGGTAAGGCAGGATGTGTTGCGTCATGAATATGACAGCGCGAACATTCACGTTCATCAGCTTCTCATACTCTTCGATGGTTACATCTTGGAGAGGCGTGTTCTGTCCCAGTCCGGCATTCTTGACTAGTAGATCGATCCGGTCGGTCTTGAATCCATGCAATGTCGCCTCTATGATCTTTCGAGGCGCCACGGGGTCTGCCATGTCTGCCTGAACGCAGACAGCATCGCCACCTTTTGACTTGATGTATATTACAAGCTCTTGAGCCTTGAACCCAGAATTGTCAGAAACGTAGTTGAACGCTACCTGGGACACTGTCAATCGTAAATTCAGATAACCGAGATGTTGTCTGTTGACCTTCGCGCCTTCGGAAGCCAGTGACATGACAATGGCAGCTCCAATACCTGAAGACGAAGATCACTATCTGTCGCAAAGACCATCACGTGTTCTTAATCTCACCTCTGGCACCACCAGTTACAATTGCAATCTTCCCGGTGAGCGACGTTTTCTGGTTGAAAAGTGTAAAAGTGCTGTAATGCTACTGATGCTAGAGAGCAGACAGCTTGCTCTTATAGAGCTCCTGCAATATTTGAGATGAGCATTCGGTTGATTGAACCCGGCAATACATCAAGATACAACTTTGTACATCTCTGAATTCATCCAACACTCCATGGCTACTCGATCAGCTCGTCTCGTCCGACAATGCTATCCGCCGAGAAGTGATGCTCGGGACCGACGCCGACGAAATCTCCACAAAACCCACCGAGTCGACCAAGAATTCCAGCTTTCGGCGATGTCCCGAGCCCGCGAAGCCTCAAGCCTCCTCCGTCAAACCATCATAGGTCCATCAAATGATAATTGGCGTGTCAAAAAACGAAGATGGAGACGACTTCGGTCCCAAGGTCCGATCGGGTCATCGGGGATCCACTTGCTCACCAGTCTCCTCCGACTCGACGCGCAGCATGTACAAATAATAGACCAACTCACCTACGCTTCAACAAAACTGAGGACTTCATTCAATTAAACAATCACTACCATGGCACCATCAGCAACCAGGACAAGTAGCGAATCCGCGTTGTCTTCAACCCACATCAAGTCACAGAATGTTGGCGTCTTCACCAATCCTGAGCATGAGCTCTACATCAAGAACGGACCAGTTCCTGCTCCCGGACCAGGAGAATGTTTGATCCATGTACGCGCGACTGGTATCTGTGGATCTGACATTCACTTCTGGAAGAGTGGCCACATCGGTGATATGATCGTCGTGGGCGAGAATCGATTGGGCCATGAGAGTGCTGGCGTTGTTGTCGCAGTAGGAGAGGGAGTCAACAGATTCAAGCTAGGTATGACTATTGACCACTTTTTCCAACGACCTTCTCATTTCAAATTTTAGGCGATCGCGTCGCACTGGAATGTGGTATTCCTTGCATGGAGGCCACTTGCTACTACTGTCGTACTGGAAAGTACAATGCATGCCCTGATGTCGTCTTCTTTTCCACTCCTTATCATGGTACACTTGCTCGCTATCACGTACACCCTCAAGAGTGGCTACATAAGCTTCCAGACACGCTCTCATTCGAAGAAGGCTCTCTTCTCGAGCCACTCTCGGTTGCCCTTGCTGGAATCGATCGTTCCATGCTGCGACTAGGTGATCCGATCGTCATCTGCGGTGCTGGACCTATCGGTCTCGTTACACTTCTCGCTACGCATGCTGCTGGTGCGAATCCAATTGTCATTACAGATCTGGACGAGAACCGTCTGGCCACCGCCAAGAAGCTCATTCCTCGCGTCAACACGGTGAAGATCGTCGTGGGAGAGACTCCTAAAGACTCTGCTGCTCGAATTAAAGAGGCTCTTGGTTTTGAGGCCAAGATTGTCTTCGAATGCACAGGCGTCGAGTCAAGCGTTCAATCCGCCATCTACGTAAGTAAATCCTCAAACGAAAGTTTGACATAACCTACTAACATCTGTCAGTCATGCACATTCGGCGGCCTTGTGTTTGTCATCGGCTGCGGAAAGGATTTCCAGAACATGCCATTCTCATACATGTCTGCAAGGGAAGTCGATCTGAAGTTCCAGTACCGCTATAAGGATACATATCCCAAGGCTATTGGGCTTGTCGCAGCAGGTCTTCCAGATCTCAAACCGCTGGTTACACATCGTTATACACTTGAACAAGGCGAGGATACGTTCAAGACTGCTTCGGATCCTAAGGCCAAGGCAATTAAGGTTCAAATCTTGGATGAGTAGGGAGAGTGATGCTGTCTTCTGGATACAAGCTAGAGACAAGGTCAGATCCTCTCGCGCATTGTGCAACGGCTGGGTATCGGTGTTAAGATAGGTCTAAGGAGAACTGCCAAGCTGGACATGTCTTTATATGTTATACTTCCTACTCCAGTGACCGAGGGAGGCTATGACTGCAGTGTTATGTTTCATAGACTGAAGTTTTGCTAAATGCATTATAGTTCAATGACAGCGTGTAGTTAATTGCTAGACGTGCGACTCTAATTAGTTAGGTTCGCGACAGAGACAGAAAACCGGCTAGACATTGGATGGCAGGAAAGCGGACAAGTAGCCGCAGATCAGTCACCATGGCGTCAAAAAAGGTTTTTGATCTACTAATATCCTCTCTTGATATCCTCCGCGATCTTTTCGGCCAGCATATAAACAGTAGCTTGGGGATGACCTGGCGGCAAGAATGGGAAAGCAGAAGCGTCCACCACTCTCAAGCCTTGTACACCATACACGCGAGCTTTGGAGTCAACAACAGCCATCTTATCATCGATTCGACCCATCTTGCAGGTGGCCGAAGCGTGGTATAGAGTGAATGCGGCGTCCCGGATGTAGTCCAAAATCTGTGCATCGGTAGTAACATTCGGTCCTGGAAGGTGTTCTGGGCCAATAGTAACATTAATGTGGCTCCAAATCTCGCGCGTGCGCTTGAAGCCGGCAATGGCCAAGTCAAAATCTTCGGGCGCGGTTAGCCAGTTCGGGTTAATGACTGGCTGCACGGATGCGTCGGCGGACGAGATGGTGACGTTGCCTTTGGAGAATTGCGAAACGACGACCATCGATATGGAGGCGTAGTTGTAGCCATCTCCTGGATCGGCGGTACGGTAATTCCTATTCGTGCCTACGTAGCCATCTTGAGTGAGATATTCGAGCTGTGGCCAATCGTCTGGGATTGATTTGAGGGCCAATAATGTGTCATTCGACAATAATTCCGGCCTTGACTCGGAGATCCTCTCGAATGCGAGGATACCAGGAGGTGCAGCGTATATACCAGTGCCGTTAGCTAAGTACGATGCGGCAGCTTCGGCTGCATACTCGGGATCGTTCACCAACTTCGAGGAAGTCGGCACGTTCACGCGGTACACTGATCCAATCGTCGGTTGATCCTGGAGGTTTTGTCCCACTCCGGGCAGATCCGCGATGACTGGAATGCCATACTTCTGAAGGGTTTCCCTTGGTCCGATACCAGATACCATCAGCATCTGAGGCGATTGGAATGCTCCTGCGGAAAGAATGACCTCTTTTGTAGCGCTGAGTGTGTAGTTTTTGGATCCTGACTGTACAAGCACACCAGTCGCAACCTTGTCATGTGTGAACAATATTTGGCGGGCCAATGCGTGGGTGTACACCTTGATTGAGGTGGTCCGCATAGCATAGTCGAGAAAGCTGGTCTGCGATGATGAACGGTGCTGAGTATCCGGAGTGATTGTCGAAGGATTGTAAAAGTATCCGTCCAAGTCTCCACTCTCAAATCCAGCTGCATTTGGGATGAGACTCAAAGTTCGGTATGCAGCATATGTCCATGTTGAGATGGAAGCTACCCAGTTCGACCACGAAAGCTGTAGAGGATGATAGTAACCGTCTTGAGCATGGTTCAACTTCACCTTGTAGTTGACGGTAGCATTGGTTTTGCGAAGGTCAACGTTCGGGGCTGTGATGTTGATACTTCGTTGAAAGTATTGATCGAGGTTGGAGAGCCTGTAGCTTTCATCCCCGACCTGGTCAGCCCACATTCCGTAGCTGCCATTTGTACCTCGATGGTAAGCCATGTAGTTTCTGGCAGAAGATCCGCCTAGCGTTTTGCCACGGGCATAGTGTGAAATCTGATTGTTGATGCCTGCTTGTGGTGTTGTTGTGAAGCCCCAATCTATGAGAGGTTGGGTGTCGTCGGGATCTGAGCCTGTGAATTGCGTTGTGCATAACCCGGGAATGACGCTGATGAGCAGTGAGTTGATCGCATTCTTGATCTCAATGGTAGGCTGTCGTTGTTACTGACCTTCCATTGCCATTCTCTTGCTGGTAGAAACCTCCCGCCTCTATGACGGCAACAGAGATGTTGGGGTCCTCGGCGAGTCGTGCAGCAATCGTCAACCCAGCAGTACCACCACCCACTACGACATAGTCATAGGTGGCATTGAGTCCAGGTACTCCGAAAGAGTTGCTGTACAGCGTAGAAGCCAGTGCCACTTGGGCTAGAGATGTGAGGCACAGGGTTGTTGCACGCATCGTAGCAATTAGTGGACTGGGTCCATCGAACATGGCGGGTATCATGAGGGAATATACTCGCCAGAGCTCTCAATTGGACCGCAATCGTGCCATTGTCATAGCGTTGAGCTCACATATTGAAGGTTATGTATGACGGTGCGTGGGTGTTGCTAAGCAGTCCGTCAAACCAAGAAGTCGGTTCCGGCAATAGGAAGCGTTCAATCCTTTATGGCGATCTGCCGGGAGCTGCTTGCGCCAGCTGTTCATGACGTATGATTTCTGGAGTCGATCGAGTCCATTTACCTAAAAAGGAAATAGATCGTCGCAACTAGTGGTCCATCATGCCTATCATGCGGCTCATGCCTACTCCAATTCTGACTATGTCATCGAGTGCTGACAGATGTGGAAGACTTTCCGAATGATTGAACAATCTGTCGTTCCTTGCTCGGCAGGCGATTTCTTGCTGCTACAACCCGATATGGCACTGCGACAGCGGAAGGATCTGCCAGTCCGGTGATATTGCGACTGGCAAAGCGGTGTTAGCTTGATTCCAGAAAAGACCCGGGTGAGTGAAGACGGCGAATGGGATTGCAGGCTCTCTGTAGAGCGGGTAGTACATTGGAAGATGTGCTGCAAAGTGCTGTGTTACGAGCGCGCTTCTCAAGCAAGAAGAAGGAGTTAGCCTGGCGTTCCCCGCCAAGGAAAATGCAGCCAGGTTGTTACTGCCCTACCCTCTTCTCTCTGTCGGTCGAAGAGTCATGGCAAGAGCTCGATCCAGTGACTGCGGTATTGCCTGCTGACTCAAGGGAGGAAGACAGAGATGCTTAGCTGGGGCGGATTAACATTGCAAAATTGCTAGTCCTTGAAACCCCCGAGAACATGCAGCGACAACCCGAGGAGGCATTCGTAATATCATGACCTGTTGATGGGCATGGCAGAGACGGCAGCGTGGACGTGAAGCGCTTGCCTCGAGATTTAACTTGCCAGGCGGATGTGCTAAGAAGCTTCCATGGATGTCAGGGCGGTGATTTTAGTTGCGTGGGCGCTCCTACTGACGATCAAGCTAGAGAAAATGCTTTACCACTCCTAGGTATGTATATCCGATCCTTCAGGCAATCTTCTCCCATGCTCTTGCTCGTATGGCTATTCGCTGTTTCCTTGGTGTGTGCGTCTTGACGGGCGGGTAACGAGGCGGAGATGCTCATGTCGGTGGGTATTCGCTAGTCGGGGTAGAGTGCGATGCGGGACGGCGGTTAAGAGTGAATGGATTGCGCATGGTGCGATTTGACGCTTGGAGCAATGTTGGAATGGATGCGATATCTGTCTAGACCTGACGATGCTTCGTGACTTGATAATCTGTTCTAAGGCGATCTAGAAGTCCATGTTCAAGGTGAATCGCATCTGGATGTTGTTCGAACTCCGCGCATCAGTGATTCGACGTTCGGGGTTTGCGGACTTTGAAGTGCCGGAAAGAGGTCGAGTCATGGCATGCCCGATGGCGTTTTTGCCATCGGCGCTAGCTTTGCGAGCCGTTCACTGCTTAATTCGACGACTTTCTGATCACACCTGCGCTCTATTCTGGTTGTGATCATGGGGTTGCCGAGCATGACCTTGCGTAGCACGACTCGACCACTGCAATATTGGAAACACAAAACATGACCTCTTGTAGGCACATAGCCCTCTCTCGACGGGGTAGGAAGAGGCTGCTAAGCTGCTTTCTTCTGATGATCTCGATATCCATGTCTGTTAGACGAAGAATTTGCTTCTTGCCTGCATCGGCTGCAACACTAGACACGTCCTCGACGATTTTCTTGACTTTGTCCTGAACCCCCACTCGTACCATGGTGGAAAGTGCTCCAGAAACCCCTTAAGCCTATCAATCTGTACTTTGAGCTGTACGAGCGTGACCATGCAGCCAACAAGGATCTCCTTGACCTTTTCCAAGGTCTGACCCTCGACTACTAAGCCCTTGAACTTCATTGAGGTCTTGTTGTACATTAAGCGCGCTGTCTGTAGCAGCTTGCTAGATCTGCTGCGCAGTTTCGAGAGCTTTCTGGTTGATTGTAAGCTTCTCTGTGGCCGGCGTTCTGGGCTGTGTGGTTGAATCTGGGGACGTCGACCTTCAGACTGTGTAATATCGAGTTGGACACCTGTAGTTTTCACGCCTTTCATATCATCCCGCCAGGTTCTGATAGTCTTAACCGGTGTCTTGTCAGATGCCAGGTCCGACTACTTTTGAACCTCGATCTTGATGGACCTGGTTGTCTTGATCTTTTTCGCAACTGCACCTCTGAGCTGCTCGTTGGGCTTTCGATCTCCAGCTGAACTGACTTCTCATGCTGTTCCGCGTTGGTGAGAAGCATGGTCAATTCGTGGGGTTTCTGGACTTTGACAGCTGCGTCTTCCTGGGGGTACTCGCACTTTGCCCAGTCGATGCTTCCACTTGGGCCCTGAGTCAAGTAGGCATACCAACTGTTGATACAAGGTTCAATGAGAGGAGCTGCTGCTTGAGCAGTGTCGACAGAAGGTGCGACCTTTTTGGAAGCAGTGGCAAGCACACCGTTGTACTTGAGATCATCGCTGACAGTTTGACTAGGTACGGCGCCGATCAATGTAGATGTTGGAGCATTTCCGCTGGGCGCAATAGCCACACCATTCTTTGTTGCTTGACCGAAAGCACCAACAATGGAAGAAACGGCTGACATAAATTCATGCCATTGACGAAAGCAGGCAAAGCTTTTGCGGTGATGGATGGTCTAGCTTGAGCAATGGAGTTGATAGCGCCCACAGCAGTCTCCGACTGTAGCTGCAATAGAGTCCATGTTGTTGGCGTTTGGCGAATGTCTTGACGCCATAGGCTCTGACATACACAAGCCAAGGTTTCGAAGTGGGCTTTCGCGCAACTTGAGGTTACTTCCAGCCGCTTTGAGGCATCACAGAGCCTGAGCTGATAGCTGATGTTCCTTGGCTTGCTGTAGCGATCTCGAGCGACGGGCTGGTGTATTTCGATTGTCTCCAATGAATGAGTAGTTTCAATTCGAAAGCGGGGGTGCTCGGTGGTTGTTCCGATACCACAGGTGGACGGTGGGCAGCGGAGAAGCATGCGTAACGTTATAGTGGCGGACAGAATGGCGGAGACTTGTGCGCCAGTGGTAATGCGACTATCCTTTCGATTGGCCGACTTGAAGACGAGACGGCGTGTCGTTGTGGTTGGAGATACTGAGCGAGGTGTAGGGTGGATAACCGGAAAGCGCCTACGATGTCGCAAAGTCGAGAAAATCACGAGACAAGCATACGCCCAGTACATGGCGACGGTCCTCTTTGGTCAGGCGAGCCAAAGATAGGATGCGATGTGATTAAGGGTCGTCGTGGTAAGCAAGGCGGTTCGGCGGGCGGTCAAGCTGCGGATGTCATCGAAATGTCGGACATAGCCAGAGAAAATCAAGCGCCTAACAGAGCGCAAATCCCCCGCTCGTATCAGTGACACGGAAAGGAGATTGCGGTCGTCGTGGGCGAGCTCAGAAGATGACTCCTTGGTGGTGTGAATGCGAGTGGATGGAGTGTAAGCTTTGTGGTAGGAAAAACAGTCGCATGAGCAGTTCAGAAAATTCAAGCCAACCTGTCATGATTACAGGATAAACGAGAAACCCAAAAAATACTGCTCGCATTCCACGACTGTGATGCAGATTTGACGAAGAGTTGAACAGAGACTTGCAGTAGATAATGACTTGCAAGGCAGTGCGCGAGAGATTTCGTGACATAGAGACCGATGGGTGCGTGGTATGTCCATCCCGACAAAGGACTGTCGGAGAGCGTGATGCTGATGGGCAGTTCAAGTGATGCACAAAGGCGGAGGCCGGTCACCTTTGGAGGACCATGTGATTCCTAAAAGACATGCTCCGGCATTTAGAGCTTGGTGGCGAGCATGGAAGAAGGCCAGGGCTACCGAAGACTCAAGACGATGAATAGAGGAAGCAGGACCAGGGCAATCCGAGAGTGTGGTGTGTGCGTCAGAGACGGTGATAGCTGAGCTTTTGCAAAACTTGTACAGAAGCATGCCGCCATAGTTTTGAGTATGCGTGGCACTTTGTTGCTGTTCCAGGATTGTCTCATCAAGATTGGCATGTCGGTGGGATGTGGAGTTGTTGTTGCTCTTGGCTGTCATCAATAACAGCATTGATGACATTTCTGTTGTTGTTTTGAACCAACGCGTTGACTCGCTTCAGGACCATCCATATGCATGAGAATAGCGAGTCGACTTTGTCCGCTAGATCACCGCTGTTCTGATCTCTGTAGACATGGGCCCATACAATCACGACTCCAGAAGTGTCAATCGAGCTGCTGCGGGAGTTTTTGAACTTTGGGTCGGCACGTCCTGCAAGCTTCTCCCCAAGCATACGATGATGCATCCGTGAAAATCATGTTCAATATCTGACACCATGAGGGTTGAATGGCTTTGTGAAGTTGTATGAATTGGAAAGCTCGGATCGGGAATTTTGGGCTACTCGTGAGCATGTGTGAGGAGCATGGGATTGACGGTGGGTTTGTTGTTGATGATGGCGAAATATGAAAAGGCAGATGAAGCTTTGACAAGGCACCGAGGATGGCTCTACTCGTTCAATGCTGGCAAGGCAATGATTGAAAATGCGCTGAAGAGAGCGCAGAGAGATGGTTTCTCGCGTTCCACTAAACTGGGGGTTGCAAAAAATGGAAGCTGCGGAAAGGTGAGCGTCTTTTGAGTATGCATACACTCCAGTTCCACATTTCCGATCTGACAAGACCATAGTATCGACGACAGAAAGACCCGCCAGAATATAACAGACTCAAGCTTCGTCTCGTACTCCATGGTGGTGATCCGTGGTTGGCGGTGCTTTGACTGGGCTCCACGCATGACAGCCAAGTATCTACATGGAAGTGCTTGGACCGTGACAGAATTATGCTGACCCAAAACATCCAATCAATCCCCTACCACCACAATTGATGACTACGGTGAAGCTCGTCCAACTTTCTCTGGTGAAGATAACTCGTCTCTTCTCTCTCCGCAACCGTGGTTGCAAACCTCTCCCTCCCGGAAGGAACTTCCAACATGATACTGTCCAACCTCTTCACTCTCGATAACGCAGTGTATATCAATCCATGCGCCCAATTTCGGCGAGAGATATCATAGACAGCCTTGCCAGTGATTGTAATTCCTTGTGATGAATAAACGTTGATGGCATAGGAGATTGTCAACGGGAATTGAGTTCGCGTACAATGTACTCCTTTGAACATGTACCGGCGAGTGACGGGGAAGATGGGTACGACATTGTATCCTCCAGCAATGGCGATGGTCGGACCAGTATATCCATTCAGCTCGACGAGAATCGCTTGCGGCAAGTCTTGACGAGGTTTCTTGCCTGTAGCATACTCGATGTGACGGACGACACCTGTCGTGCCATTCTTCGCGCCAGTAGCTGTACTCAGGTTGTCGATCAACATGATGCGAGTTCCGATAGACAGGAAGAGGGTAAGTTCGAGCTCGCCGGATTCGTCACTCGCGGCTTGATCCCAATTCTGACCACTGCCGGTTGCATCAATTCTCAAAACAGGAAGGTTTGCACTCCTCATTCGAGAGTGATTGAGCAAGTCAACTTGACGATTGGTGTTGTAGATACGAATGGCATCGTCGAATTGGCGGATATCGGCAGGACTCAAAAGAGCCATAGATCTGCCTGCGAGCGCATTATAGCTTGCATTAGAGACTGTACTATTACGAATGTCTCTAAGAATACGTTAGAAAGTATTATCCCCATTCTAGCGGACAATCTGCTTGAGTCTCACAGTCTTGTCAAAACTGAGATACACCTTTCTCCATTCCACTTCCTCGTCAGTAAGACCACGAGTTGCAAACAATGGCTTGCCGATGACAGGGCAAAGTTGTGCGAAATCACCAGCGAGGATAGCACACTTTCCACCAAAGAATTCTTCACTATCCCACAGTTGCCTGCAACGCGCATCAACACGAGCAAGGAGGTAAAGATCTACCATACTCTTCTCGTCTATGATGATGAGTTCAACACTCGAATAATCGTGTCTCATTTCAGTACAATCACCATCGGACAGAAGTTCGAACGCTTGTCCTACTGGAATTCGCAAGCCTGAATGGATGGTGTTGCCGGTGATTTCACAAGCTGCACCTCCTGTTGGAGCAATACGAAGGACAGGATTACCACGACCCATGTGCTTTGCAAGGGACTCCATGTGGAAGGAGATGACATTGATGAGGTATGTTTTTCCAGTCCCACTTGCTCCATCAATCTGAACGTGGAAAGGTGGAAGGTTGGGAGCTCCATTGAGGAGAGCTTGGAAGTGCTGCATGGCCTTGTGGTGAGCTTGTTGCTGTTCTCTGTTGAGAGTGAGGGCAGCATCCGGTCCAATCATGTTTGCTGGGATGAGTGGTCTTCGAGGCATGCTTGACCAGAATCTTGGATTCAGGTTTTGATAAGTTGCGACCGGCCAAACTTGGGCAAGGTCAATCGGACGAGTACCAAGGTCTGACTGGAATGCAGTCTCGCTGAGTTTGTTGACAAGAACACGCCAATCCTTCTCGACAGCCTCGTCTTGGTAGTCGGTATGACGGAATTTGCGAGAATCAAGAGTGTCAAAAGGGAGGGTATGTGCTGGATGAGGATGGGTATCGCGACACCAGTTGAAGAGATCAACAAAGTTTGTAAAGACATGCGGAGGGAAGGCTGTCAAGAGTGAATCGACAGAGTTACGAAATTCATGTCGCAACATCATCTTAGCTCGGCAACAGTCTTCGTTTGCGGTGTCGACAGGATAGCGTGGAATGAAGAGAGGGGTACGTGGTTCCGGCAATCTGACCATTCCATTCTTGTAGTCGTATCTGGTCGCGAAATCATGCAGAGTCATAGTTTCGTGTCTGGTGTGCCTCTCAAGATATCTCTCAAGCAAGGTTTTACCGCGAACCTCGGATTGTTCTGCTGCGGGACGACAATCAATGATGACAAGTCCTTTTGTCGACTCAACAAGAGGATGTCCAAGGATTTGATGACAAATCTCCTGTCCATGATATTCTTTCTGGTCGGTGACGTGTCGAACAATCGAAGAAGCGAGGATGACACGACGGTCATTGGAATTGAGAACACCGGTCAATTCCGAACCAGAGTAGTGGTTGGAGGTGGTAGCATCCTTGGAAACATAATCAATGGCATGAGTACTGTCTGTCATGGGCTGAAGATCAGTGTTTGCTCTCCAAGACATGATGACAACTCGGTTGAATTGATTCAACATGGGGTCATTCCGACGAGGTTTGTAGACGACAAGTCTGCCGTTGCGTCCCAGTCCCAGACCGGCTTGGGCTCGATTTTGTTGAGGGAATTCGTATCTTGTGCTTGGTCATAGTTGGGATCGTCAGGGTTCCTGTAAGGCGGAGCATTGTGACTCCAAGATAGGGCGTGAGCATAAACAGCGCCTGTAGACTGATACTCATATCTCAACCACATCTCCTTGACATCAAACTTTCGCTAGAAGATCATATCCATAAACAACTCCTTTCTCTTCATAACGTGATGAAGGACAATGTGAGGGTTTCGAATGACGGCAGTACGGATCTCGGCATGGGTACTGGCTGGTATGATGTCTGGTAGGAGGCGAAGCAGAGATGTCCATTCATGATTGGCAGCTGTAAGGGTGAGAAAGAGATGGGGAGGTCCAAGGACATCACTCATAGCCTTGAGTTGTTGACGCTTCATCTTCCAGAGAGGAGTCAAGCCGCTGACGACTTTCAAATCATTGACAAGATATCTCAGCAGTGGGGAGTCTTCCTCTTCGGCAATGGCTTGCTCAGTGTCGGCTTGTGTAAGAGTTGCCGGCGATCTGGAGGCGAGATACTTGGTACGACCTTGTATCTGCTGGCTGAGCAACAGGTTGAAGCAAACATACAGCCATTGGGGGTGCTGAATGTAGCGTAGGTCACTCTGACGGATTAAATGAGATATGTACCCAGGAAAGGAAATGCTTTGAGGACGAGGACGACAAAACTCGGCACTTCCAATAGGGTAGAGAGAGGGGAAAGCGATGGAAAGGAGTGGTCGCTTTACATTCATGTCAAACCAATACCTCTGACAGATTCTGCACAGCTCTCGGGTGAGATGATTGATTGCCTGGTTGAAGTTGTTGATCCTGGCAATGGTCCTTCCAAGGAAAGATCACTGCTCGATTGAGAGGGGAGAGAAGGAAGCGTTTCGGCGTGACCAGCACCCCCTGGCAAAGGCGTAGGAGAGCCAGTCACAGAGGCGTCTTCTTCACGATCCGGAGAAGGAACACTACCCATCTGGGCAGCGAGTCTTTCCAGCACCGCAGATTTTTTGACGGGTGTGTGTACATTGGACCCGAGCTGAGCATCCTGCCCAGGGGTGGATGCAGGGAGCGGGGCAAGAATAGTGAGTGTCTGTGCCGGCCAATCGTAGCTGTAGCCTGTAGGATTGACTCCTGTGTTGTCGGTCAACCAGTAGAGGGCTAGAATGTCGGAATCACCCAGGCAGTGAGGACAGTTCTTGACTGCGCGATTTTTCTTCATGAACACGGTCTTGTACCAGAATCTTCCACAGCCTGGTTTAGCGCATTGCTGGAGTTCGTCGGCGGGAGGCGGAGAAGGTGCAGGCATGCTGAGTAGAGGTAAAGGTGGAGGTGGCGCGGACTTGGAGCAAAGACCGGTGGTCGATTGCCAAGACGGAAGAGTTGCCGAAAGAGTAGCGCTTGGTATGGGTCGCGTATTGGTTTGTTGCATGATAGGAGCCGGAACAGTCGGGACGGTCGCGAATGGCGACAACGGGAAAGTGCAGAGGAGGATCGCGGTTTCCACCTTGCGTCGATCGGAACTCGCGACTGCGCGCAATCATGCATTCGACACGTCCACAGATGCAAGTTGGTAGGTACATGTCGCACGACCGCGTGTTGGCAGTGTCGTCGTCGTGACTCGCATGGGACATGCACGTAGTCCAGGCAAACCTATCCTCATTTTCCAGCTATTTGATCATAGTGTAGTGAAGTCGAATTAAGGTATGATTAAATAGATCAAAGTCTCGGGGTGGAGGCTTCAGAGTCCGTTAATCCGATTGGCTGCGCTTCATCCCGCTGCTAAACGTCAGGCCGATGTGGATCCGGTCTGTCCGTGCCGACGCCAACTTCAACTTCAACTACACGTCACATTTAGAACTGCGATTTCTTGGTTGTACAACTCGTCATGCTCAAGGACAGTATTTGGTTGTGTACAATCATATCTTTCTCTCTTGTGCTGTTATGCAATTGAATTACTGATTGTATTGAATTGTTCTATTCTAGTGACTTTTATCTTCCCCTGTCTTGCTTAACGGTATGCCAGGGTGGCCCACATAACGTGATCTCCATCTCTTGTCGACCATGACATTCATATTTTAGGGCAAAGAGACATTGGTATCCTTCAAGAACCCCTACTAGTACTAATTGGGGTCATGCAGGATGAGCACATGTGGCGCGATCTAATGGGAGATTGTCTGCAGCAATTTCACAGAATCGCCATGCCTCCGAGTGATCTGGCCAACAATCACAGCCGTGCGATTCAATTTACCCATGTGTGCTGCGCAAGGAACAAAAGGGATCTCGCCCTCTTCATCGATTCGGTAAAGCACAACTCAATTGTTCTGCTCATAGAGATTTCTGGTCATAACGATGATATATGTTCTGTTCAGGGATCTTCCAAGAGGAACTGTGGCAAGAAATGTGAAAACCTCTTCGACTGTCTTGCTAACAAAGGGCGATTGTCATGATACATTCATCGGAGGGATAGTTGCTTCTCCATCTTCTTCTGTCAGACCGTCGGGAATCGCGGTGTCTGCAAGCCAGATGTTATAAACCTGCAAGTCTTTGTTCACCTGTTCCAAAAGGCCATTGATCATCTGATGAGCGTATCAGTATAACAAGCTACCTTGGATCAGATTTGCTCGACCACAATCTTACATCGACGGTAACATTACTGTCAAGCACGAAAAGAGCTGTGAATTACGTTTCTACATCCAGCATCGGCATACGGATGTCGGTCTTTCCAGTTCAGCTCAAAGATATTGACGTTGCATCGCACTGGCGTGGTTGCCGAGAAGCGAGTCGTTCTGGCGTACGTCTGGCTTGATCCATGTTACACAACGCGTCGTGCAAAATCTACTACTGTAGCTCGTAAAGTAGCAAGCAGATGAGAAGATCGAATCCAGGAGATGAGAGGGGGTTCGAACTGTGGCCAATATGACCCGAGGCAGCAAGAACTCGAAACACCGTCGGATTAGGCAACCACGATCGAGCCGCGCGCTGACGAGTGCTCTGTGCCTCGTATCCGATTGATCAAACATGACCCTAACCGCCGTGAATTTATCACGCAATCCAGGACTTCTTGAGAGCTCTGTACCCTGTCTCCGGCTCGGATGACTGAATAGCCTCAGGTAAGCTCGATCGCAGAAGTCGGATCACACACCTTCGAAGGATGCGCCAAGGTGTTCTCATGTGATATTATTACCTGATAAAAGACACTTGTTCTCTCCAATGATTGTCTTTGCTAAGTGTTCTTTACACGACGATGTCGATCATCAAAGTGAGTTCTCGAGGTACGGCACAATAGAACTCAGATATTTGCTTATACATGCTGACTTCTATCCAGATAAAGATGTACCGGGTCTGCCTTACTAGTTGGAGAAAGAGCCTGCGACAGCCGAGTAATTATAATACTAGAACCACGTGTGGCTTCTTGGCAAGAGAGATAGCTCTCCAGCCTTGGCATTCGAAAGAAAATTCCGAACCCGTAGTGGGACTCTATCAATCTTTAGCTCACATCGCTTCAACAATCTTTTTCCAATCGAGCAAACCAGCCATGGTGCAATCCGACACCCAGGGTACTAGGGAAGAGATATCTGCCCTGTTAGCAACACAGTGCATCATATCAAGCACGACAGAAGTTCGAATGCCTGATGTTCATGTTACGATTCCTCTCTGCTCGTTTGCTTTTACGATGTCCTTTGGCATCACTTTGCAAGCAGTCGCACTCATACAGGTGTTCGAAGATATTATTTGTATCAACATTTTAGGGACGTCTGGGGTATTCCCTCATGACAACGCTGATGGTTGCAAATCGAGCCGCGTGCAACAAGAGCTTGCGATCATAAGGGGAGTCTTGCAGCTTTTTCCGTTCATTGCTTCGCTCTTGTGCACCATACCATACGTATTGCTCTCGCAGCGGATTGGACGCAGGCCGATGCTCATACTGAGTGCTATCAGCATATTCGCTGCGGCCGCTTGGATATTGATCATCTGCTATTGGAACTCTGTGCCACTTCGCTGGATATGGCTTAGCGGTACCTTTCTATTACTTGGTGGTGGTGATGGTGTCGGTAGTAGTATTGTACACACCATTATCTCTGATGCGGTACACGGGTCCAAGCGTGCGCAAGTATTCAACTACATCTTCGCGGCTGACATCAGTTCGGCTTTTCTTGGATCAGTTCTCAGCAGTTTGCTCTTGAAGCACGGTCTGTTATGGTTTACACTGGTTTCTGGTCAGGCCTCGTTGTTTCTGGGTGCTTTCGTGGTTCCTTTTTTTGTTCCCGAAACTCTGTATACATCCGATAATCTCGAAGAAGCCCGTTCTGGCGTTCCGCCAATGTTGAACCAGGCAATACAAGCGTCATCAAGACAAACCACCAGTTCAAAGATCAAATCGACCATGACGAGCGCCTTCAAGTCTCCGCTATCTCTACTTAGGCTCCTCGCATCCAACAAACAAGCTCTTTTGGTCCTTCTCATCATCGGACCACAATCAACAGCCAAAAACTTGTTTGAGATCGTTGGATTCCAATACTCCGCCGCGAAATTTTCTTCGCCGTATAGCACGGTCAATCCGATGCTCTCCATCTCCTCAGCTGCTCAAGCTATATGCAGCCTTGGGATCCTTCCCCTGGCAGCCATAAGCATAGTACGAGTACTTGACTGCAGTCCTTGGCGGCGTGATCATCTGATAATTTTGACGTTGGGTGTCTTGTCGGCGACGGGTCATATGATCATCAGTGTTGCCCCTACACTCAGCACAGTGATGCTTGGAATTGTACTTGTTGCCTTCGGGAGCTGTGCGACAGGGCAACTGCTAGGTGCATTGGGCGAGGCTGTCCAGCCAGCACAAGTGTGTCTGATCTACAGTGCAGCGTCCATGATGGACATGGGAGCTCAAAGCATGATAGCGCCACTGATGAATCTGCTCCTGGTCCGAGGCATGCGACTTGGGCGAGACTGGATGGGCTTGCCTTTTGCAATCATGGCTGTGATCATGAGCATGACAGTTTCTGCAAGCCTGTTCATCAATCCTACTCGTTCTAGTCAATGATTTATTTATCAGCAAACAGGTTCGAACATCAATGGATCTTTTTATGCCTCGGTTCCAAGTCTGTATAGAAACAAGCAAAACCGAAGTCTTATCATAAGACAGCAAACAGGAGTCTATTGATAGCAACTACTATTTCTCCGTAAAGACCATGAGTCTCACCTCGATACTCTCCCTCGGGCTTGGGCTTGTTCGTGGCTTAGGATCATCGCAGGCGGCATGTGGGGGGCCCACTGTATGCAGAATTAGTCAGATCTAAAGATTCATCATCCAGAATGGTTTTGCGTTAATCATACTCACCAGGATGCTTTTCGTCAAATTGAGAATCCCAAGTGACAAAGACAAGCGCTTCATCGCTTGTCATATCGGGAAGCCAATACCAGCGTTGCTCCTCATTATGAATGAGATAGAGTCCCTCTCCGATATGATCTTCGTGAATTTTGTCGCACTCGAACATGTCAGAGACCGAGACTGATTGACGATCGCACATCGCCAGAGGTGAGTCCTCAACCACCGCAACTAAAGGTCGCCAAACGCTGCAAAGTATCCTGTTAGTGGCAAATCTTACTGAACCAAGTTCTTGCTCACTTCACAAAACGAATCCTGATTTCGTCATTTTTGAAAGACGCCAATTCTTCGGGCTTAAGATATCTTTGAAGTCTTCCCATTCCTCCATCGGGAGAATCATCTGTGCATCCAATCATCAAGAATACTCATTCAATATAGCGATTATTTCCTTACCGAAGTGCACGACGTGAGCTGGATTCAGAGAGTTATACCTCTCCTGCTTTGTATAATCGTACACATTGATCTGCTTAACACCGGATGACATTCGGTACTATGAACTGTGAGTAAGAAAGTTGTTACGTCGAACAAAGAGCATGACTCACTCGCCAATCAAAGCAAATGACCTCCTTTGCTTTCAACTGAGATTTGACAAGCTCTATGGTATTTTCGAGATATCTTAGAAGCCGACCTGTTGGCTCCAAAGACGTGCAATCCTCACTCGATAGAGGTTCAATGCAAGGAGAGTATAGTGGCTTGAAGCCTGTGGTAGCGTAGTCGAAATCACGCGGATCACACTCCCGGATGTTCCTCAAGATGATGCCATGTCTTTCCTCGAACTTGCAATTCGACTTCGGGATGTGTTCCGGCGACTCTCGCCAGATCTCGTATGGCTTTTCCGTTTGGTATTCCGGCAGATTTTGTAGAAAATGAAAAGATCCTTTAAATCGATCATGCTGCGTTGCGTGGTGCATCATGAGTAGGAGATCCAGTGCTGCGCTGGTTTCCTAAGCTCGACGTAGACCAGGTCTTACTTAAACCTTTTCCCAGGCGTCATGAGCGGGGTAATTCGAGATCTCCAGACGAACATCTGTTGCCTCAGTGCTAAGCACTTTGTCATACCAGGAACTACACGAAGGATCAAGCTACAGTCCGCGGCGAGGTCTACGCACGTTACAATGCGTATGTGGCGAACGAGGTGATATGCGCAGGGTCCTAGTCCGGCAACGTCGGCTCTAGTCACCTCGTGGACACGCGATAGTGGGATCTGCGAGCAGAATTCAGCGTGTATCATAAAGTAGGTAGAGTGATAGACTTGTGTCTACAGGCTCGGCGCCACCCGGCTGAACCTTAAGCCCCATGTGGTGATCGACAAAAGCGGAAAGCGCAGCCGATAGGACCCTTTTGATCGCGGTCCGAGCCAACAAAAGTGCTTGATACGACGACGTTTGTCGTAGGATCTCTTTACTGTGGATAGGTATTCGGTGGTCTCATTCCCGTTACGCAACTGATCAGTGCTCGATGATGGAACGCGACTACTGGCTTAGTGGACATGCTGCATCCCCTTCCCTTGGAACCATCTGCTGCCAGATATCATAAGCAACGGAATATCCACGTTCAGCAAGTTTTCAATCTTACCTTCAGGAGCTGCAACATCTATTACTGCTGACTGGCGAGCGATCATGAGTCTCGAAGTCAAATTCCAGTACATTGCTGATTGTCCAGAGTGGGCGGAGAGCAAGCCTTACTACATCTCTGGCCCGCTCGACGCTGCGCATGAACGTATGCGAACAAATTTAAAATATCAATCTTACGACCAGATAGTCACCGATCTCAGAGGAAGAGAAGACAAGTTGAGAATGGAGAAAGATGGATTCGAGCTTGTCAACTATCCCACTCCTGTTCCTGTCAGCCTTGATTACTCCGTTCAGGATCTAACTAGCGACTATCTGGTTGCGACTTCCAAATGGCTTCAAGAAAGATTCAATGCAGAGAAAGTTCTGTGCTATGCGTATAGAGTAAGCTTACGCTATGGTCCGAGGATATCTTTGCAGACATGACTGACACAATCAGTATCGAAAAACAGGCAGTGAAGGAGAATGGGAGGGTACTGCTCATGACATTGGCACAAGAGTGAAGCCGGACTCTTCTACTGCAAGCCCTCACGTTGGTAAGTCAAATATGAGATGGAAAGTGTTGACTCGGCTGATCACCTAGATCAAACCCTCGACGGCGGCCTCCGCAGAGCCCAGCGACATATGACCGACGAGGAAGTTAGTAAATATCTCAATGGGGATTGGCGCATCCGCATCGTCAAGTCAGTCTTAGACCAGCTCATGGTAGCTCATTGAGTCGAACTTCAGCTAACAGCGGTACAGCATCTGGAGGCCTCTGGATCACCCGGTGGAAGATTCTCCTCTTGCATTTTGTGACTACAAATCGATCGATTCATCTGATCTTATTGCTGCCGATCGTGTGTCGGAGCAGTATGCGGGGGAAGTGTACTATCTTCGCTATAATCAGGGACAGCAGTGGCATTGGTTCAGTAACCAGACCCCAGACGAGATAGCACTGTTTCTGAGTTATGACTCGCATCCTCAAGGACCCAAATGTAAGTATCACCACAGATCAATCGTTACTCAGGCATTTTCTGTTGACACTCTTCCCCAGTCTGCGCGCATGCATCGTTCAAGCACCCTGACGCGACTGGGGACACTATCAAGCGCCACAGTGTAGAGGTTCGCTCAATTGTGATTACAAGAGCTGGATAACACTCGGTAGGCAATGAAGAATGGTTGTACTTGATTCAAGCATACACAACTCTATACTTCGAGCTTTTGGACAGCAACCAGTTACATAGTTCCTCTTATGAAGAGACGATCAATAAACATGGGCACTTACTTGGTCGCGAGCAGGACGTCACACGATATATTTTTTGTCCAGAAGCCACGGCGACAAACTACCATCGACTAGAAGTGAATGTCAAATCGAGCGGATGTACAGCTAGCCAGACTTCGACTTTGGGATCCGGGTATCAGTCCCGAACGCATGCATCGAGCCCAGATACAGTCCTACAGCAGTTATTTCCTGCGTTGCGTGGTCTCGTACAGCCACTAACATCTTCTGTACGAGCTTACGTAGCGCCTACTGCTTTTCGATTATGGCAATCATGTGCACAAGCTAGACAGAATTCGATCACCAGCGGGGTCCGTGATACATCCATGTTTCCTTGTCTCAAAAGACCGGTGATAGACGCTCGTTTTACGCGGTTATCGTACGATGCGCAAGACTTACCGACACGACATTGGCTCTCATAGTGGACTCCTGCAGGATCAGGACAGCACGAACCTAGATCCGCGCTTGACATTAGGATTGTCACCAAAATGTATCACGAGCGTTGGTTTGATAGTGGGTGATTGGCGACGCATCATCAGACCCACCAGGGATTCTCCGTAGTGTTGAGGGTCACAAATCAGGTTATCCGACCCTTGCTGAGCATATCGCCAGGACGCGCGAGGAGGACATGAGAGCTTGTTACGGCCGTCAGGGCACTCGAGCGCCAGCTTCCGATTTGATGAAAGCTCGACATTGACGGTTTGGCATGTGAAAGACTTGGGCCTCCCAAGGCGAGCGGACGCGCTTTTCACGAGGGGCACTATGTGATCTGCTGTAGCATCCCTCCGTGATGCATGAAGGAGTGAGCGCGAGCAATCACGTGAGAGGAGAGGAATATAGCTTATAAACTGCTCGCGACCATTCGATCAGACCAAATTTCAATCCATCTGTTCCGATTTCCAGTCCGCAAAACACTTTCAACGATCAAATCAACATGAACCCCCAAGCCATCAATGTCAAGGCCCAGCCTTGGAAAGCTTTCTTGAGTGTCTCTCAAGATACCCCTGTCGAGCATGTGTTCGATACCACTCAAGCCCTCGATGGCCCTATCCGTCTCCGCATCGAGGCTGACGACAAGGGCGGCCTTGGTGGTTAAGTTAATACCTCAGGTATGCCATGCCAAACCTTTGGAAGTGGGCCCGCTGACACTTGCCAGAGAGGCTCGATCGAAGATCTTTCGGCGCGCGCTTGTGTCATCGCACGACGTCCACTGAATGCGATTAGTCTTCTCGATTGACAAACGACACCCACTGCTTCCGCTCATTTGCTTCTGTCGTATGTTGCCAAGCAACCCGCAAAGTGCTTGGGACACCTTGCCTGGTGTCTTCGTTAGTCCGCCCCGGTCCACCAACCGTTCATAGCTTTGTCAGGATGCCAAATGACATGTCGATGCCCGTGAATCATGTGCCAAGAGCTTTCACGTGACCAATGATAGCGAAGCCATATAATGACTCGTTCCTTCCCCGTCCCTTCATTTTCCTCTTGTGTACTGTATCGTTTGGGGTCCTGACAAATGACAACCATCACCGTCGTCGCCAGGGGTACGACATCTTGGTGCTTCCAAAGTTTGACCAGTACACTGACAGCCGAATAGGCAAGCATCTATCAAGGTTGCCCTGCGAGTTACCTTGCGCGCCGACTTCTGCTCGTGAATTGTACCATCAAGTTTCTGCAGCCAGTGGGCTTCCCATCCACCGTTTGCGAATCTCAAGTAGGCCCGATGGCACCGGTGCCATCACGCTTGCTCAAGATAGTTTGGATCTGAGCGACACAAGGGAGCTTTTTGTAAAAGATCTGGGTAAGCCATTCAGACATCCCACCACAGCGAGACATGCTCTTAATAATGCTATCGAGACAGGGCCTCAAGTATCTTGGCGGGATGTCTACATCATCGAATACCTCGGAGCGCTAGTCGCACACCCTGTCATCTATGTGGCTCGCCTCTCGCATCCTACCTCTGTTCAGACGCTTTTACTTGCCCTTATCATCATACATTTCATCAAACGCGAACTGGAAACGGTCTTCGTACACCGTTTCTCTAATGCAACAATGCCTTTGCGTAACATCTTCAAAAACAGCTTTCATTATTGGATCCTTTCGGGAGTCATGTTGGCATGGGTCTTCTATGCGCCCGTCGATCCTGCAAAATCCCACCTTCGAGGTAGTGACTTTCTCGGCTTATTAATATTCTCGGTCGGCGAGATAGGAAATCTTTACATTCATCTGATTTTGCGCGGCCTCAGATCCCAAGGAACTGTAGAGAGAAAGATCCCGCATGGCATCGGTTTCGACTGGGTCACTTGTCCTAACTACCTGTATGAGACTATCGCATGGTTGGGGATCCTTGTCATTAGCAGAAGCTGGGCAGTGCTTTTGTTCATGACTGTGGCTGTTGCACAGATGTGGGCTTGGGCTTGGAAGAAGGAGTTACGCTATAGACGAGAATTTCCGAACTCTTACAAGTTCAAGAAATTTGTCGTACTTCCTGGTGTATGCTAGAGCTGTAGGAAGTACGTTACTGTATCCCTCAAACTTCTTCCGCGAGCATCATCTTCCTGCCATTGATATCTAGTCGGCGCAAGCAAGCGCTTGGTCGGTGTGATGTGAAGCCCTGAGTGGAATGTTCTTGAGAAAAGCGCTCCCAATCAAAGCTAGTCCTGCCATGCCGCACATGGCAGCCCACACAACTTGGAGAGATCTCACAAAAGCTTCAACAAGCACTGCTTTTTCATCACCCTTTGCCAGCGTCTTGATGTGCTCGACCAATCGCACGGCATCTCGAGCAAGGTTCGAAGCTTCCGATGATGTGAACGAGCTACCTCGCAAATTCTCAAACATGCAATTTTGGAAGATGGCGCTTCCAATTGCGACTCCAACGCACTGCCCCAGGGTCCGGAAAAATACGAAAAGTGTGACGGTGTACGCCATGTCAGTGTCAGTGGATGCAGCCTGGTTGACGAACGAAAGAGATGTATACAGTATACCAAGTCCAATCCCCGGCACAAGGGACAAGAAGACCCATTGAACGACACTCGTGTCAACATCGAGTAAGCAGACAAGGCCCAATCCCAATGTCGTGGTGAACCACCCGATGAATGTCAGAACACGATAGTCCTGCGTTTTCGTGACGATACATCCGGTGATTATTGACAAGGGTGCGACAGTAAACGTTGCGGGAAACAGCGATACACCCGCCAGGACTGGAGTGTATTCTTTCACAGCTTCGTAGTACAAGGGCAAGAAATACAGTGCTCCATAGACGATCAGAGCATTGATCATCGTCGCAAACAAGGAGTAACCCATATTGTATGACCTCAGAAGTCCCAGATGCAAGATAGGTTCTTTTGCATGACCAATCTGCCATGAACAGAATCCAGCAAGACCTGCGAGTCCCAAAACAAGAGGTAATAGAGTCTGCCATGAAGACCAAGAGAACTCGATACCGCCCCATGTAATAGGTATGAGCACTGCTGCCACACAAGAGACACAAAGGAAGCTCCCGACATAGTCGAACCTTTTTAGCTGCTCTCTGAACGTTCCAGGTGTCGCAGTCAACTTCAACAACAAGGGCAGCATGACAAGCGCTGTAACTGCGAATGGTATGTTGATCCAGAAGATCCACCGCTACCACAAACACACTCAGTCAACTGAAGTATATCAAAGAATGGGATCACATACCCAAGAAGCTTTGTAGGCCAGGGCACCACCTATGACTGGGCCGGAGACAGATCCCAATGCCCAGACACTCCCAATGATACCAAAGTAGTTACCTCTTTGGCTCAGCGGAACAAGATCCGTGATAACAATATCGTTCAAGAGTATCAACCCACCGCCACCTACTCCCTGTACGATCCTACCGGTCAGCATGGCACTAGCACCTTGAGCAAATCCCGAAACAATGATCCCAACTAGGAAACAACAAGCACAGATGACCAGTATCGGCACGCGGCCAAAGGCAATCGAAAGAGCGCCCAAGGGCAGTAGTATAGTCGCCGAGGACAGCAGAAATCCTGTACATATCCAGAACGTCTCCATGGTAGAGCAATCGAGGGTGTTGGCAATGATCTAACATGGTTAACGCGATTGTCAACCCCAAAGTCTGGTCGGAGGACTTGACTGACAGGTAAAGCAACGGATACTGAGGTCCCATCCAAAGAGACCATCATGGCGAGTACAGTGAGAACCAAGAATGCAAGATAGAAACCCTTAGAGGGGTTGAACGGGGTTGAAGGCTCTTCATGAGTATGAACGTGGCCTTGGGTGTTGACTTGTGGTGACTCTGCGCAATCCTGCGTACCTGCAACCATCTCTGTAAAGGAAGAGGTACGTTTGATTCTTCTGCGAAGGGATCGCTCTGACCCTGACACTTGACAGCAACAAATTAATTGTACAGAGACGCGAGAACAGCTGACGTCGTTGTCCCAAGTCTTACCTGTGACGACAATCATTGCTGAAGTTAGAAGAAATGTGCTTGCGTCGATCCAACCAGTTGAGGTTAATTTGCTGGACCTATTCGACACTTTTGCCATAAGCGACTCACGAGCACAGGGTGTGGAGAGGTGTGGGACCGCGACAGTACGTGGCATGAACCTCGAGACCCTTTCGCGGTTGGGATACAGAGCACCCCACCGGACCCTTCGCACGTTAGCAAATGTGCTTGAGAGTTTAAGTGCCTAGCCGTTGCGCTGTCGCGCGTTCTTTAGACTCCGCATAGCTTTCCGGATATACTCCGAGCCGACGATCCGTTATCTATCCGTCCGCGACCGAACGGAACCAGGGGCCGTGCGAATTTAGCCCAATTTCATCAAGGGCGTGAGCCCCAACGGCGTGACTGAGAATACGACATCGAGGAGTCGACGCCAATGCTAACGAAAGTAATGAGCCCTTGAACAGCAGATTTGTAGCTAGGAAACGAGCTAGGCGCGTTTTCGGCAAGACGATAATACTATTGGCAAGATATCGCGTCGCAAACTCAACATGGCTGCTCACCAAGTGGATCATCTGCAGTTTTGATCACGTCTGTACGAGGAAGGGGGAAAAGTTCATGGGTCATTCGCACCACAACCTGCATCTGATCCTGACACAACTGTCGAAGGAACTCTAATCTTTGAGTGGCAAACTTCAGTGCCGATCTTGATGGGTAAGGATGTTTTCCCCGTCGTATAAATGAGAAGAGACATCCCGAAAGACGTCAAGTCTCAGAGAAATGCCATCCTGCTTTTCACCATGGACCCTTCGGTAATCTGTGGCATGGCCTGTAGAGTCCCTGGGGCCAAATGCCCTAGCGATCTTTGGAAGGTTCTTTGTGAGCAAAGAGATCTGCGGAGTAAGATTCCAGCAGATCGATTCAATGTCGATGCTTTCTATCATCCGTCTGGTAGACACAAAGGAACTGTAAGCGTGGCCTCATTGAACTCGTGAACAAATGAGTTAGCTGATCAAAACCAAGACGAATGCGCGATACGGCTATTTTCTCGATGAGGATATCTCGAAGTTCGACAATGAATTCTTCAAGATCTCGGGTAAAGAAGCCGAGTCTATGGATCCTCAGCAAAGGATCCTTTTGGAAGTCGTCTACGAAGCTCTGGAAGATGGTGCGGTTTCTGCTACCGGTACTATACGATTGAGACTGACTTGTAGCAGCTAACATAACACTGGAAGATATCAGTGGTACCAAGACTGCGGTATACTGCGGCTCGTTCTCCAATGACTATAGCACCATGATATCCAGGGATCTGGCGCAGTACCCCCAGCATACTGTGACAGGCATAGGCAATTCTATCCTGTCTAATCGGATTTCTTACTTCTTTAACCTCCATGGACCCAGTGTGACCCTGGACACCGCGTGCTCTTCTTCCATGATGTGCTTTCACATGGGAAACACATCAATTCAAAACGGCGAATCAGATATAGCCATCGTTGCAGGCAGTGCTCTCCATTTTGATATGGGAACATTCATCACTATGACCGACTTCGAGATGCTTTCGAGTGATGGAAGATGCCGCACGTTCGACGCTCATGGGAATGGTTATGCTCGTGGTGAGGGTGTCTGCGCTGTCGTGTTAAGGCGTCGTAGCGAAGCCCGGACAATCAATGCCCCTGTGCTTGCTGTTGTGCGGGCTAGCGGAAGCAATCACGACGGACATAAAGAGGGTCTTACACTACCGAATGGGCTTGCGCAAGCTTGTCTCATCAAAGATACCTACGACTCTGCTCAGTTGACCACTAAGGATACACAATACTTCGAGGTAGCTTCGCATTGCATCGCAATTGAACTCAGACACTGATTTTCTCTACAGGCTCATGGCACAGGCACGGCTAGAGGTGATCCAATCGAGCTCAACACTATCGGGGAGGTCTTTGCTTCAGATCGAACCGATGACCTGATAGTAGGGTCAATCAAGTCTAACCTGGGTCACCTAGAAGGTGCCTCTGGCATAGCTGGTATAATTAAGACTGTCTTGTGCCTTCAAAGAGGGAAGATTGCTCCAAACATGCATTTTGACACGCCTAATCCGCTCGTCGACTTTACCTACCTGAAAATCAGAGTCCCCACCGAATTGCAGGATTGGCCGGTTTGCGACTTGCGTCGTGCAAGCATCAACTCATTCGGCTACGGAGGCTCCAACGTACATGTGATTCTGGAACAGTATCGCCCTGATACAGAACCAGAACATCAGTGCTCGGTCACGCCTGTCACTTCCAGCCGTCCTTTTCTTTTTCCATGGTCAACTCATTCGCACCATGCTGCAAAGGCCATGGCTGTCAACATGAAAGAATTCCTTCAAGATCATGAGGAGACTCCACTGTATGACCTTAGTCATAGCTTGAGTGTAGGACGATCGATGCATCAGCTTCGATCGTTCACAGTCAGTGATTCCATCTCGGATCTCATCGGATGCTTGGACATTCTTGCGGTGGATGAAACAAGGTGGTCTCAGCCAAGAACAATGGAAAGTAAGTTGCGGATTGGTTTTGTGTTCACAGGGCAGGGTGCTCAATACCCCGAGATGTGTCGACAACTGATTCAGCACTCTCCATGTTTCCGAGAATCACTTTGCAGATGTGACAAGTACTTGAAGTCACTACCTGATGGTCCGGACTGGTCCTGTGTAGATGAACTTCTGAAGCCGGTACCTCGATCTCTGCTGCATCGAACCAAGTATTCACAGCCACTTTGTGTTGCTATACAGCTATCACTAGTTGAGCTCTTGCGCTCTTGGAAGATCGAACCGATCGCGGTTGTCGGCCATTCATCTGGTGAAATTGCAGCAGCATACGCAGCTGGAATATTGAGCTTCGAAAGCGCAATCATCTGCGGTTACTACCGAGGCCTTCACATGTCCCACGCCACCATCCCAGGTGCCATGCTTGCAGTCGGCCTTGACGAGTTGGAAGTGCATGAGTTAATCAAGCGCTATCCTGGTCAGGTGACGTTAGCTGCTATCAACGCGCCTACAACCATGACTCTGTCTGGCAATGAGGATGCAATCACTGCGATACAGCAAGATTTGGAGAGCTCAAAGATCTTCGTGAGGCGACTTTCTGTGGAACATGCATTCCACTCTCATCACATGAATCCACTGGCAAGTGCTTTTGAAGACTCCTTGTCGCTCTGCGGTCGTTTCAATGCCCAGACAGCTCAGATCAAAATGTCTTCTAGTGTCACTGCCCGTGACTCGAGCGCTCGTCGCATGGATCCGAGGTATTGGGCAGACAACATGACAGACCAAGTACGTTTCTACGATGCTTTGGCGGACATGCTCCTCGATGATCGTGAGGAAAAGCGGGTCGATATCCTTATCGAAGTCGGCCCACATCCCACTCTCCAAGCGCCCATTCGGTCATGCTTGGAGTCGCTTGACCTGCAGGTTGTCTATTTAGGCTCACTGGATCGCAAACTTCCTGCCTACGACAGCTTATTGGAGATGACTGGCCGCTTATTCAAGCTTGGCTATCCTGTAGACTTCAGAGCCATAAATAGCGTGTGCTCGGCTGATCAACCACACGATTCTCCACCTCACATTATCAAAGGTAGCAGAATAGAAGGTCTACCACGTCACAGCTGGAATCATGAATCTCGATTCTGGTCCGAAACGCGCCTTTCACGAGATCATCGACTAAGACCGTACCGTCATTCCCTTCTCGGCTTCCCTGTTCCAGGTGTGCCGGCGAGCTGTGGCTTTTGGCGCAATTTCCTCCGTCAGAGCGAACTTCCATGGTTGTACCAGCACGTCGTAGACTCAAAAATTGTGTTCCCAGCTGCAGGCTATCTGAGCATAGTTCTCGAGGCTGGCGTGAGACTTTTTCCACGGCTGAAGAGAGCTCACATGCAAGACATAGTCTTCAAGTCCGCTTGCGTTCTTTCCACAGTCGATGAAGGCACTGAGATCATAACGGTCTTCAATCCTGTGGTCACATCTGCGCTCAACTATTCGCAAAACTCCTTTCACTTCTCAATATCCTCATTCACCAAGGATGGAGTCACCATGGAGCATTGTCATGGTGTCTTTGTGGCGATGTTCCAAGCTGCTGTACCCATTTCAGAAGCCATTCTTTGCACAGAAGATATCAAAAGGACTACCTCAACCCGGTGTTCCAAAGCAGCATATTACAACCGCTTGCATGCTATCGGCCTCTGCTATGGCCCCAGCTTCCAGCTCTTGACCGACAGCATCGAGAGTGGGCAAGGCATCGCGATAGGAGAATTGGAATTTGGTCCAGAAAAGGCAATCAGGGCGGACTTTGATACTTACATTCTACACCCTGCACTCTTGGACTCTTCTTTCCATCCGATATTCGCTGCTGTCGAATCCACATCTAACGGTCCTTCGCAAGAGATGCTTGTGCCGACGTTTATCAAATCCATGACTGTAAATGTGCATCACGATGAACAGGCTGATGCCCTCAATTCGCAGAGGTATTATTCCGTTACCAGAATCGAATCCTCCAGCTTGCGCTCTGTGGAAAGTTCGGTCTCCCTTTGCCGAAGTGGCCAGAGCCATCCTTTTTCGCATATTCATGGGCTTAGGATGACTGCGATAGGAAATGATGTCTCTCCTGATGTCTTGCCTCGCCCCCTATTCTTCCAGCTCCAGTGGCAACCGGCTTTTGACTGCTTGAAAAGCATGGAACACGACTCCTTGCAAAGGGCAGAAGCCATACAGATGACTAAACTGTATACTAATCAGTATCCTGATGCGGATATATTGCTATTGGCGCAGGATATGGACGAAATCAGGATGTTCTTGCGGGCCATCGATGCGACACACACAATATTGTGCCACAACCTGATCATCGTTCCATTCACTCTCCTGGATAAAGACGAGAAGGCTACAATCGAGACTCAATTCAAGCTCGTTACCTTCGCGGACTCACTTAACGGGCTCGAGGGATTTCGACTGATAGTCGATTTGACTTCGAGTCAAGAGCCGGAACAGTTGTCGAACTTGCTACATGACAATGGCTTCTTTATCTCGAGCAGTACGAATGCCAAAGAAACCACGCTAGAACTCTTCCTTTCCAACGAACGCCTAACGATCTGGAGAAAGTCTGCCGTGCAAACTACAAGTGATGGTTCTTCGGCTGCGATCGTCATCGCCGACAATGTTAGTCAATGTACCCTCGATCTCGTTGCAAATATCCAGGCTGCACATGGCGGAAATCCGGCAGTGATTACTTTTTCGGAATTGAAGATCAAGCCGCTCACAACAGACCTTATCGTTTTGCTTAGCCTCGATAAGGACATCCTGTCCTGCCCAACCAAGCATGAGTTCGAGAAACTACAGATGTTGCTTGACAGTGCGAGAATCCTCTGGATCACGCAAAGTGCAACCCATGAAACACGACACCCGGAGCAGAGCATGATCTCTGGCTTGCTTCGCACAGTCCAAAGTGAACACGAGAACAAGCGGACCATGTGGCTTGATCTCGGACTGCAGTTCGACCCCCAGGAAAGTGCCGCGACTATTCTTACGATACTACGTCGCCATCATCTCGATAACGAGTTTGCCCATAGAGAGGGTATGCTGCTTATACCACGAATTTCCATCAATTCTAACCTCAATAATCGCTATCAACCAAGCCGTGGTGCTCGCCAAGCTAAACTAGAGCCATTTCGAACCGTCGAGGGTCCTCGTAATCTGGCTCTGAAAATCAAAGAGACAGGGCTCTTGGATTCTTTAGTGTTCGAAGAGGACGAAGACACAATTTTGTCGACGAATCTCGGAAGTGATGAAGTTGAGGTCGAAACGAAGGCATCCGCACTGAACTTTCGAGATATTGCTGCCGCAGTTGGTATCATAGATGACCACAAACTCGGGGACGAACTGGCTGGTATGGTTACAAGAACCGGATCCAACATTCGGCCTGATCAATTCCAGCCTGGAGATCGCGTGGCTGTCGTCCGACCAGGCCAAGGTGCCCATAGATCGATAGTTCGAAGTGATGCACGACTATGCTTGAAGATTGGCGAGATGAACTTCGTGACAGCCACATCGTTCCCAGGGATCTTGATCACGGCCTACTATTCGCTCATTGAGATCGGCCGTCTGCGAAGAGACGAGTACTGTTTGATCCATGCAGCTGCTGGCGGAGTCGGCCAGATGGCCATTCAACTGGCGCAGAATGTGGGGGCAAGAGTGATTGCAACAGTCGGGTCGTTCGAGAAGCGAGAATTCCTTAAGAAAAATTTCTGTTTGACTGATGACATGATACTTTCGTCGAGAGACGATTCGTTCGTTCCAGCGGTCATGCAGATTACCAACGGGAGAGGCTTCGATCTGGCTCTGAACAGTTTAGCTGGAGACCTTCTGCGAAACACGTGGAAGTGTATTGCTCCATTCGGCAGAATGATCGAGATTGGGAAGCGTGATATCCACGAAAACTCGAAGCTGGATATGGATCCATTTCGCGCGAATGTGGTTTACGCTTCGGTCGACCTCATCACGATGTATCACAAGAACAAAGATCTGCTGGGCTCCCTTTTCCGGAAATGCTTTTCATTGGTAGCTGATGGAAAGATCTTGCCACCAGCTCCTATACATGTCTACAACTATGCTGATGTTCAAAAGGCCTTCAGAACGTTGCAATTAGGGAAGACATTTGGCAAAATCGTCCTGGTGCCGGCTGTTGACGATATGGTGCCTGTCTTCCAACCAGTTCGGAGGAGCACAGACATCTTCAAAGCTGGCAGATATTACCTTCTCGTAGGAGGTTTCGGTGGCATTGGACGTTCCCTTGTCGAATGGATGTACCGTCGAGGTGCTAGAAAGTTCGCATTTCTCTCCAGGTCTGGGAACACGAAACCTGAGGCGCGCGAGCTACTTAATTGGCTAGTCACTCGCGGTGCTGAAGCTCAAGTTTTTCAAGGAGATGCCGCAGACAACGAATTTGTTGAAGATTGCGTGCAGAAAATAGGTCATCGTCTGTCAGGTATTTTCCAGGCTGCCATGGTGTTGAGGGACGGCCTTTTTGACCAAATGACGGTCGAAGAATGGCAAACTTGCATCTCGCCAAAGGTCCATGGTACCTTTAACTTACACCAAGCAACCATCCACCACGCACTTGATTTCTTTGCATGCTTCTCATCGTCTTCAGCAGTTGTAGGATCGTTAGGTCAGGCAAACTATGCTGCGGCTAACTCATACCTGGACGCCTTGATGCGTTACCGCCGTAGCTCCGGTTTGTGCGGTAGCACGATGAATTTGGGTGTGGTTAGTGAAATGGGCGTCGTTGCTCTGGATGCTGGATTGGAAAGGGTGCTTGAACGCATGGGTTATGATACCGTCGACGAGAAAGACGTCTTTCGCCAGGTCGAAGAAGCGGTCTGCAGTTCGTCACCAAGTCAACTCGACCTGAGCTTTTGTGTTCCTTACACCGAGTTTCACAGAACAATCAGTGGAATCAATCTTGCGAGAACTGACCTTTATTGGGCCAGAAAGCCTCTGTTCTACAACCTATACGCTGGCCTCGACGTCTTGGCTCTAGCAGACAACACGTCACAAAACTCACTTGCACGTTTGCGACGTACGCTTGACCCGCAGAAAAGACTAGAGCTTCTGATCGTAGCTTTCTTAGACAAAGTGGCCAATGTCATGGGCACTCCCGCGACATCACTTCGTAGTGACAATCCTCTGTCTATGTATGGACTGGATTCCATCGTGGCTGTTGAACTACGCAAGTGGTTCTACCAGATTTGTGGGCTTGACGTTCCACTGTTCGAAATCATGGGCGCACAGTCAATTGACTCACTAGTCAAGCAAGTCAATGATGCAATAGTGGTCGAAAAGGATGTTGAGTTGGCGCCGATTTACCCAGCACGAATTGCACAGAAGCAAAAGGTCGATAACACCGGCTTTCAGTCCCGTGCGGACACTGGTCCCGGCATCCTCTTTCTGGATTTCGCTCCCGATATCAAGACAGCCCCTTTGACAGGTTTTCAGCAGCGGCTCTGGAATTCTCATTTGACGCTTGAGGATAGATCAGCACTGAATCTAGTGCTTATCTCAACCCTGCGGGGCAAACCTAACGCAGATCTTTTGAGGCATGCATTCATTGAGCTGATGCAGCGAAACGAGTCTCTCCGCACTGCTTACCTGGTCTCAGACAAGGGAGAATCGTGGCAGTCCATTGTCCCGGTCCAGGGTCCCTCATATGATGAAATGGACTTGAGACAAGAAGATGATCCAATCGCTAGTCTACGCCGCACGATATCAACTCGACGCAAGGTTACTCTGGAAATTGAGCGCGGCGAGATGTTGAGGATCACACTTTTCAGGATCGCGCAGGACGACTACCGACTACTGCTGGTTATGCATCATCTGGCAAGTGACAAAAGCTCAACAGCATCCTTCATCAGACAACTCACAGATATCTACGATGCACTTGTGAGCGGAAGAACTCTGAACCGCCTCACAAGACCTGCAATGTCCTACATCCAGTTTTCCCTGTGGCTTGAGCAAAGGATAAATTCAGATGATGTCTCACGAGACTTGTCTTGGTGGTCGAAACGTTTATCTTGCCTGCCAGACCCGAAACGGCTTTTCGAGCTCACCTCGCCACGTAGACATCAACCAGCCAGGACAACCATAGAGTTCTGCCTTGAGAAGCAGCAGCTGAGACGTATGCGAAGATTTGCTAGCCGTGCAAGAGCATCAACATTTCACTTCATACTTGCAGCGCTTCGGACCTTTCTACAATCGCACACGCATCACGAAGAACTCGTCATACTAATGGTAGATGGTAGCCGAGTACATCCCGCTTTCGATGACACACTTGGCTACTTTGTCAATCTTATCCCTCTTCGCTTTCAAGGCTTGAAGAATCAAGCTTTGTTGCCATTCTCAGATGTCGTTTCTTCCACACGCTCGGCAATCCTTGAAGCTCAGTCACATACCACCATACCTTTCGAAGCCATACTCCAGCAGCTCACACGCGCCGGTGTTGTTGACCCAAGCCGTCCGCTCGCGCAGCTGGTAGTCAACTACGTAGCAGTCGGACGTACGCCATCATTCCGCACCTCCGATTTTACCGTGGATGACATATGTATGCAAGACATTCCGGGCACCTTCGAGCTTGCAATTGAGGTGCTAGAGAATGAAGAAGATGGATTAAGGTTTAGGATTGAATATAACTCTACAATCTACGCAATGTCAGATATGGATTGTCTAGGGAAGGAACTTCGTTCGTTCCTAAGTGATCTAATCATAGACTGGCACCGACCTGTAACAGGGGTAACAAGACTGGTCCTCTAAGTGTCCGTAGTAACTATACGCTCGTCTCGATGAAGTCAAAGCTGTGCTTTCTATAGAAGAAGATTAGAATGTCCTTCTGCCACTTATAAGACTATGACCAGCCAATCTCCCTGGATACATCTATATCGTCGAGCGAGGGCCACGCAATACCGGGTCAGTATATGTTCTGAGGGGAGAACACTGCATCATGTAGCGCCGGAAAGACCTGAAC
Organism: Aureobasidium pullulans EXF-150; assembly: GCF_000721785.1. Taxonomy (NCBI): domain Eukaryota; kingdom Fungi; phylum Ascomycota; class Dothideomycetes; order Dothideales; family Saccotheciaceae; genus Aureobasidium; species Aureobasidium pullulans. Next base: position 5,504 of record NW_021941064.1, on the reverse strand, counting down.
GTTCAGACTGTCATGACGACCGCCAAATAGGGAGACGATGCTCAACAGACTGCGCATGCCTACACTACAGAGAATGCCCCACCATCGATGTTTCCAATAATGTCTACACATACACGGTGTCATGTATCTTCCCCTTCCCATCTGCGTATAAGAACACATCCGCAGAAGGACGTGACAGACGATGTGACCGTTCGACATGTTTAAGAAAGACCAGGATTGTGAGTCCTCCAGAACAACAATGGCCCGATGGAGTGCATATCTGCGTCGAGTTCTGGAGCAACTGCGTTGTGGAAAGCCCAAGAAGTCAAACAATTGTTGCTTATATAGAGTGGGCCATTGCGCAGTTGGTACTGATGAGATATTCGGGTTGGCAACAGTTTGACCGTGGAGACTAGAGAGCTGCCGGTTCATTGACATGCTCCAACACATCCCCCAATAACACAACAAGAATGTCGGTCGTGTTCGAAGCGAATAAATATGATTTCTGATTCGTCGTAGGATTTTCAGAAGTGATCTGCCATGGGTTATGCTCAGTCTTGCACGCAGACACAAAAACGACGCCGCTCCAAGACCGGTGAGTCTAGTCGCTCTGTTGTACGATGTGCAGATCAGAGCGAAAGTCACCAGGATTGTCAAGGAGAAGATGCAAGGTCTGGCCGCCGGAGCCATCATCGCCGAAGCCGTCGTCGCCGAACCCAAGGCAGAAACCGAAACTACCACCTCCAAAGCCAAGGCAGAGACCGAAACTACCACCGCCAAAGCCAAGGCAGAGACCGAAGTCATCATCGCCAAAGCCAAGGTAGAGAGCGAAGTTGTCATCGCCAAAGCCAAGGTAGAGAGCGAAGTTGTCATCGCCAAAGCCAAGGTAGAGACCGAACTCATCATCACCAAAGCCAAGGCAGAAACCGAAACCATCATCACCAAAGCCAAGGCAGAAACCGAAACCATCATCACCAAAGCCAAGGCAGAAACCGAAAGTGCTTTCACAGATGTTGCAAGCAAGAGACTTTTCGGTATCCTCAAGGCGGCAATGGGAACTCGTGTTCAATGGATGGTCAGTCCGATGAAGAAAGGAACGTGGCTCAGAAACAATGCAAGAACGAAGATGTAGTTTTTGCTAAGCATGCAACCAGTTTATTGCTTGGAAGATGCGAATGTACCGACTCCTGCGAGCAATTACGAGAAACAAACCGTTTCTTCTCGCATCCTCAATGTCGACGGCGTTGCTTTTGAATCTTGTGTTGCCTTCGAGTGCCAATTCACACCTTGTCTTCTAGCCGAGCATTTGTTGCGGGCATTTCTCGAGTAAGATTGCCGATGAGATGGCCACAGTTGCTGATGGGTTTTGTGTTGACTTCGACTGCAAATTCACACCTCGCCTTCCAAGTGATCATTTCTTGTTGTAGAGCGGTTGTTGCGGTTACCGCCCGAGTAGACTGGTTGGCTGCACTAGCCCTAGCTACTAGTGAGTTGTGTGTTGACTTCGGGTGCCAACTCGCACTTTGCATTCCAACCGGGCATCGTCTCTTGTAGAGTAATTGCTGCGGAGTTCGCTCGAGCGACACAAGAAGGGACGCGCGTGGATATGTTCTGAAATATTTCGACATGTTCTGAAATATTCCGGGGCGTTCTGAGATATTTCGGGACGTTCTAACATGTTTTGGTGTGCTCATAAATATCCAAGCCGTTCTAGATTATTGTAGGGAGGTATAGAACCTTCTACATGTTCTAAGATATCCGTACATGTTTAAAAACTACTACGACTATGCTACTTCCGAAAAGATGCATATATTAATAGCATTAACATCTAGAAAGCTAAATAAAACTAGTCTTATAACCTATCTAGAAAGCTATATAATACTCGAAGCTTACTATCATTTAGTTATTCCTATGCTATTTTACATTTGTTTATCTTTCTCTAGACTTCTTTATTCTCTTCTTTATGTTCATTAATTATTAGCAATGTCTACTTGTTCTATAGTATACTAGTCGGTCTTTTCTATACGTAATAGTAGTATAATGAAGGATAACCTTAGCTTAAATTGTTAGCCTAATATATAGTCTATCTAGTCGTTATTCTAGTAATCTTACTTATAATATATAAGAAGCCTACGAATAAGAGGCTATAGGGTAGAGGAGCACTTATAATTAGGAATCCGCATAATTATAGCTATACTAATAGAGGACATAGTTATTTATGCTCCTATCGCACTATTGCTTATCTATGCGTACTAAGGGCGTTTCTTAATTCGACCTACCTAGTAACGTTAAGACTTAGAACATAAATAGAAGTAGAATAATAAAATATAGCACTAGTAGGTAAACGTACTCCTTCTATAGTACTACCTATATTATACTATTATTTTCTAGAAACGACGTCTCTAATCCCCCTATAGTATCGCCTTTTCCTTAGGGTTAGGGTTTAGAGGGTTTAGTATTTAGGCTACTATAGAATAAACTATATCTAAAGGGCGAGCCTACCTGCTTACTTCTAGAGGTCTAACTTAGCTCAGATATAGCATAGTAAACTACTTTTAAAGCTACTTATACTATACGAACTCCTCCTCGATCTACTCCTTCTACTTCTTAGCTTAACTATATTATATATCTAAAGGGACCCTAAAGGAATCTCTACTAATACGCTACTAATTAGAGAGGTCTATCTATATATAACTAGTTAGTCTTTCCTCTAGGATTATCTAACTTAAGAGCCTAGAAAACTAGTATAGACTACGTCCTTTAGATCGTCCTACTTATAGTTGTTTTAATAAACCTACCTAGGGGGAAGAGACTAGAGACGTAGTAGCTTACTGTTCTATACGACCTAAAATATTATCCTAGAGATGCAATAAATTAGCGTAGGCGACGCTAACATCTCTTAGATTTTATAGGTCCCTAATAGGGCCGTCTTAGCTAAAGGAAAGTGACCCCTTTCCTTCTAAAGTAGAGGACATTATATAGAATAGAGTAAAGTCCTTTTTAAGCGCGCTATAGTACGCTAGCAGTCCTTCTATTCCCTCTATATATAGAGGTTCTAAATTTTATTAGTGAAGTCGATCTAGGGGACTAAAGTATAATAGAGAATCCGTATCTCTAAGAGTTTATTAATAGGTAAGCTAGGGGAAGAGCGCGATGCTAGAGCTACTACTAGCATAAGCTATTAAATGTTTAGGAGAGCTCCTATCCGAGGATTTAATTATCGCTTATTAGAACGTCCTGCTTATAAATCTCCTAATAAGGTCTCCATTAGTTAGAGTTTTCTAAGGTCGTCGCCTAGATCTATTATCCTTCGTTCTCCCTTAGTAGTATTAGGCTCTAGCGACGTAGGAGACGTAGTCCTACTATCTAGGCCTAATGTTAAGATGTCGTCTAGATTTATTATAAAATCTGTTCGTAGNAGACATAAGAACTTTAGTAGCACGATCTAGTTGCTAGTTGTTTAATAGGATGTCTACGTCTATAACTAGTCTAGAACCCTCGAGTCGCTCCGTTAGCTCTCGCTTTTACTTGCGTTCGGCCTTTATAAGTCTAGATAGATATAGTAAGAGGGAATAGCTTTTATAGCCTCTTCTAAAACTTCTATCTAGATTGCACTTATAGTGAAAGCCAAATATAAAACTTCCTTACTAATACTAGAAGAGATTATCTTACTTAGAGATAGGCGCTATAAGACTAATGTCTACTATAAATAGTCTAGGCACCTTTCTCGATTTAGGCGCAATGACTTTAGTAAGGTATTTCTAACTAGCTTCCTCTAGAATAATAGAGGAGAGCTTACGTCGAAGGTACTATTTAAATGTTTAAGGTCTTATAGTAGGGTCGATTTTGTTTTACATAACAAACGCATTCTAACTAAAGTTATAGGATAGAGCGTATGCAAATGCTAGAGAAAATAGCCTTAATCGTAGCATGCTTATAATCCGTTTAAGTAGGTTCTACATAGGTAATTCGTTAAGGATGCGTTAGAAGGAGGTCCTTAATAGCTAAAATCTTGACTCTAGTAGAGGAAGACTATATATATTTATTATAATATGGTATAATAACTTAGAATTAGTAATCTAGAAGATTAAGTCTTATATCTTTATAAGGTAAGCTTAAAACTTAGTAGCATTTAGCAAGTAAGAGTTAGCCTAGGCGACAACTAGAGGTGCACTATACTTAAATATAGGGGTAAGGTACTACTTAAATACGCGTAGTCTATATATAGGACCCTATAAATCTAAAGAGATCGATAGGAAGTTAGTATGCGCTATAGCCGCACTAATATAATAAGTAAGATATGCTTCGAAGTTAATGCCTTATACTATCATTAGAAAACTAAGGTAGTCGTACTATTATATAAGCAGAATCTACTCTATCCTATAGTTAAGAAAGAGCGCCTATAGGATTAGATACTATAACATATAACTACACTTACATACGTTTAGTCTTAGACCGTTAACATCTAACTAGCGTTCTATAATCTATAGAAGCTACTATACCTCGTTATAGTTAGTAGGAAGCAAAGTACCGTTATCGGCATAGAATAGAGTATATAGTATAGGGTCTTTTCCGAGGTATAAATAGTTAATGTTAAGCTCTATAATTAAGCTATCTACGAAGAAGTTAAATAGATAAGGTAAGATTAGAGAGCCCTATAATACACTATAAGTCCGCTAGAACTAGTCCGAAGCCTCGCCGTTTACTAAGACCCTAGATCGGACGTTATCGAACGTAAGACTCTTAATTAAGGTAAGCAAGTAGGATAGATAACTACGCTCGATAAGGACACGTTCGAGTATAGAATAGTCTAAGACATTAAACGTAGACTTAAAATCTAGGAAGACGGCGATCTTACGTAAGCTAGTAGAAAGAGCATAGTAAACTATTATAGCATTAGTATATGTTAAATAGTAGCTATGAAAGCTAGCTTATATAGGGTAGATCTTAGCCTATCCGTTATAATCGAATTAAGAGAGTAAGAGACATTCGAATACCTTACGAAACATGTAGATTAGTATAATTAGGCAAAGGTTATTAGTATCCTATAGTTTAGTAGTGTCTTTAATTAATAAGTAGTTGAAAATAGTGCAGTCCTAGCACACTTAGAGGAGTTGCAACTCTATTGCAATATAGTAAAGTTCTATTATAGATAGGTCTATAATAGGCTATAACAAGTAAGGGGATAACAAGGTTAGCTTAGCGTCCTAACGCCTTAGTAGAGTAGGATGCTCTTAATAGATTGCGCCTATAGATACTCTTCTTCTCTTTAATTAATTACTACGCTATATACTATTAGCACGCTTTTACTAGTAAAGGTCGCGTCTCTACCTTCGGTTAATTCTATAGGCTCTAGGATTACTTCCCTACGCTAGCTAGAGTATTTTATGCACCCTTTGCACGACTTATTTGAACTAGTTATAAGCCTAGGTTTTGCATAATCTTGGAACCTATATAACTTATTAAGGCTCTACTAAGAATAGTAGGAGATAAATAAGAGGAGAGAGACTATAGCAACTAGGATA
>NW_021941063.1:0-105882 GCF_000721785.1 Aureobasidium pullulans EXF-150 | reverse complement strand
ACTAGTCCTACTTCGACATAGTAGGTAACCTAATTATTATAAGGAAATATTAAGGTATAAACACGAATTACGCGCTAACTAAAACATAAACCGTAATCGCTTATCTTACTAACTTAGCGAGTATATAGGTGTGCTGGAGATAAAGCGGAGTAAAAGCATAGTAAAAGCATAGTAAAAGCATAGTAAAAGCATAGTAAAAGCATAGTAAAAGCATAGTAAAAGCATAGTAAAAGTGGAGTAAAAGCATAGTAAAAGCATAGTAAAAGCGGAGTAAAAGCTCGATAAAAGCTCGGCAAAGTTAGCGCAAAACCCGCTAGTATATCTAGGTACAGGTAGATATACTAGCAATTATACACACATTTTATAAAGGGTAGGGGAAGGTATATCTAGGGAGATTCTTAGGTAAGCCCATTTTTTTATTCTTTTTTCTAAAATACATAGGGTATACCCCTAAGGGTAGAAGGTTAGCTTATATTAGAGGCGTCCTAAGGGGAGTACCCAAAAACGAGCTAGTATACCTTAATAGACCCGCGCTTACCCTAGTCTAAACCTAGGGCACCTAGAGGGTTACCCTAGGGTTTAACTAGAGGAGACGTCCGATTCCTCTAGGTACGTAAGTCTCTTAGTAGCGACTAAGTACTAGGTAATGCGGCCGTCGGGATTACCCGAGTTTCTAACGTTAAAAGTTGCCTATACCTAAGTTAGATTAGGTAACACTAGGGTACAAGCTATATATACCTTAATAACCGAGCATATGCTAGGGTCGGAATAATAGGGAATACCTAGCTTAGGGCAAACCTTATACGAGACGCCGTTAGGTATACCTACTATCTAGCGAACCTACTATAAGGCAAGCTAGGATATACTAGTTAGTATCATAACATAAACAGGTATACTAGATACTTACGGAGGATATATAGTTAGGCTTTACGGGTTCGTTAACAGTAGGGGGGGGTACGAAGCGGGTAGGACTAAAGCTAGGCAAGGTACTAGAAGTAGGTCCGTAGTAGGTAGAAGGGGGTAAACCTAGTAAGGCGCTAGGGTTAAACGACGAGGCGAAAGGGTTATCTACGGGACCGGGGCGGGTTAACGGGACTATAGGGGTAAACCTAGCACTAGGGGGTAGAAGGCGAGAGGAACGCTTACTAAACTAGGGGGGTTTACTAATAGGGGTGTCGTCGGAATCGGATATAGCCTTAATATAGGTACGCTTACGCTTAGAACCCGATAGGGGTACCTTAAAAGGTATAGGTAAACTCGTATTACTATCGTTAACGTATAGACCTAGTCGAAGGGGTAAGAGGGCCTATACCTAATTAGCAAACGGGTAACTAATAGTATAAAGTAGGTATACTTACTTCCTTTCTAGGGTTCTTCTTTAGCTACTTAGGGTAACTAATCTATAGTGCCTTACACTACCGGGATACTAACTCGTAGTAACGGGTAGCCTCTAGGTACACCTCCGTTAGAAACAGATTATCTAGATAAGGAAGGGTATACTTACTATAGATCTCTTCGCGATCCTTTATAGGCTACTAACCCTTAGTAGGTTTAGGTACTAGGTTCTCCTATACTAGTTAGCTATAGGTAAACCTATATAGATCTAGGTATACCTATAGGGTAATGCTTTACTATATGCTTACGTAGCTTCTAGGGTTACGCGTATGCCTAGGGTATATTAGTAGTAACCTAAGGTATATAAAGGTAAACCCTTACGTTTCTACGGACGTAGCCTTAAACTAGGCATATCTTGTCCTCGCTATAGATATACTAAAAGCTATTCTAGGTATACCGGTTAGCTATGCAGGTTATTACGGAATACCTAGTATATACTATAGCGTTTATATAGGGTATATAGTAGGTAATCTCGTAGCAAGCGTAGAAGGCGCTAAACTCTAGGTAACCCTCGGTATTACGGTTACGCTTACTAGGCTTACTACTACTAGGTTCCTTAGGTTTAGGGGTATAACCGTTAGTAGGTTCGGACTTTATACTAGGTTTAGGTTTAATGACTAGGTTTTCTAGGCGGTTCTAATAGGTACGGCTAGGTATAACGAACGATTCGTAGAGGAAGATAATATTGTCGTCGTTAGATTCGTTAGGGATTACCTAACGTCGGTCCTTAGGTATACTAGTTAGGGAGGCGGTACCCTTAGGTACAGCTAGATACGAAGTGTTAGTTACACGGATAGACTCCTTAGGTATACCGGTTAGGGAGGCGGTACCCTTAGGTACGGCTAGATACGAAGTGTTAGTTACGTAGATAGACTCCTTAGGTATACTAGTTAGGGGGACAGTACCCTTAGGTACTACCTTACGGGCTAAGGGTTTACTAGGGGTAGCCTACAGTCTACGTAGGTTCTCTGCGCTAGGAAGGGTACGGAATGCGGATTTAGGGTAGGTTTTGGTACTAGGTGTACCCTACTTACCCTATTAGTGCTTAGGGGGTTTAGGGCTAGGTCTAAGAGGGTTACTAGTAGGTCTAGGAGGGTTACTAGCAGGTTCGGGAGGGTTACTAGCGGGTCTAGGAGGGTTACTAGCGGGTCTAGGAGGGTTACTAGCGGGCTTAGGTAGGGGGGCTAAGGGACTAGCGGTATAGTAAGGAGTACTATAGGACTCCTCTATAACTACGGTAGGTATATATGTTAGTTTACTTAGGTTTACTTACTATAGCTACTAAGGTATTAGTTAGGTACGTTAAGTTTATGTCTTTAAACCTAGGGTAATCCTTATAATACCCCTACGCTAGTAAGTCTAAAGCATAGGCAATACCTAAAGGATATCTAAACGACTGTCCTATAGTATAGGGGTTTACCCTAGAATACTCTTAGTCGGCGGTTTTAAAAACTACTAGGGTATACCTAGAAAAACCGACACTATATCCTATAGGTACGTTAAGTTACGTAGAGGATATAGCATTTACCTAAAGTAAGTAAAGGAGTACCGCTATGTTAAATTAGAAGTAATCCTTTACTTATAAAGTAAAGAAATAAGTGAAAAAATAGGTGTATGCCTTATTAAAGGATCTTTCTATAGGTGCGAGCGCTATAGCGATAGTGTATACCTAGTAAAGGGATCTTTTAAGGTAGAGAGAGAGCGTAGGGTATCGAAAGAAAGGCTAGAGGTAAGAAGGTTAAGTAAGATCTTCGTCGAGGGTTACGCTAAGTCTAGATAGAGAGATCTTTACTATTTCGAGGTACGTAATAGTATACGTAGGTGCGCGTAGGTGCGCGCGTAATAGCTATTAAGCGTGCATATACACTAGAGGTATATATAAGAAGAGAAGGCATAGGAAGGGAGGGTATACTTATAAATTTAATAGTTATAGTAGAAGAAGAAGAGGAGAGAGGAAGCTCGAGGATTTGTTTACTATATAGGGAGTAGGGATTTAAGGTTTGCGCGTCTTAGTATTGCAACGCCGCGTCACTTTACTATTTATGCAAAATCAGGTGCACGGACAATTTACCCCTCGCTTCTAGCTTAGCTCCCTTCACTTCTAGCTTAACTTTTACGGCGTTTCGGCGGTTCTACCCTCCGTTACCGCACTTCCAGCTTAGCTATATGCTCTCTTTTCCTTTCTCTTATCATGCTTTTAAGTATAAAAGTTTACTGCCATAATTTACTGCAGGGCGACAGAGCGGCTCATGATTGCCTGTTAAAATTGTCGCACGCTGTGGCTGAGATTCTGCCAAAGACACCAGCGTTTCATTTCTTCCAACATCGCAACGGCTTGCTTGCTTGATCCGCGAACGGAGTTACACGGAGCTGAACCATTACTCGAGTGCATGCTTATTCTGGACAGCTGGAGTGTCACTACTATGCCGACAGAGGTCAGATGGTCTTCCAGATCATCTCGACGGCTCAGCCTGTAGACAAAACTGGAAACGCCATGCTAACGTTATTCCGTGCGTACACCACTAATGACCTGTCAACCGGCATTTACTCTTCGCAAGAGATACCGACTTTAGAGTTGACTAACTACCGTTTGAGTTCCTTGTATGATGCTTGTGGGAATGCAGGTTGGCAAAACGTAGATTTCACGGCTAGGCACATTGACTGGGGTCCCTCGTGGCAATAGAAGTCAGCTCCGGTCCCCACGGGTCTTTCGACCGACCTTTTCGCGGTGGTCTGGTTGGTTGTGATGAAATTCAGTACTGCTATTGTGAGTTTGTTGATTGGATCTTTCTTCTATCACGTCTTTCACAGCTGACCATGAATTCAAGATAGCTCAAGTGGTTTTACTCACATTGACATTGTCAATCACTCTTTTGAGATGTTTTGTTCGTCTGAGACTTGAAGCACGCGCTCTTACCTTGTCCGATTACTTGGTATGGGCGGGATATGTCTTCACTTTGGCGTTTGTGATATGTCAAGGTATAGCGCTCAACGCTGCACGAACACATCCACTCGTTGATGCAACCTACACCGACTCTGTCGTATATCTCAAGGCCGTCTACGCATCATGCTTCTTCTTCGACTTTGGCTTGTTCTTGCCGAAAGCCTCCATCACGGCCTTCTACTGGTGGCTCATCCCGAATGTCTTCCGAAACATGAGACTTTTGCTCTGGGTTACCACCACATACCTGGTTCTTGCAGCGGTCGGTGCTGTCTTTGTAGACATCTTCATCTGTTATCCAGTCGAGTACAATTGGTCTCTTGATTACGAGAAGCAAGGACAATCAATCTGGAACTCGTGGACAGACTTTTGGATCAACTGGACTCTTAACTTTTCGGCTGATGTGTTGCGTATGACTACATCAAACCAGTTGATGACCGAAAACATGCTAACCATCTGGTAGTCTTCTTGATCCCTTTCTTCATCATGAAGTCACTTCAGCTGCGCCAAAGACAGAAATTCGGACTGATTGGGGTGTTTTCTCTTGGCCTTATCACCATGGCTATCAGCTTCGGCCGCTTCATGATCTATTCAGTCTCGAATTACGACCTTGGCGACAACGATGGAGGTATGTATTGTCCTGGTTCTCCATCTTCCTACATACAAGCCGCTGACTATAGACCACAGCCGTCTTGTGTACAGCAGAAATGTGCACATCTCTCATCGTTGCATCCCTTCCCGGCCTAAAAGTTCTCATCACCCGCACAGTAGCCAATCATCATTCCCGATCCACTTCAGGCTACAATAAATCCTCCGAGAATCCATCTCAACCCACCAGCCGCATTGCAAAGATGTCTGCTCGCCTCGCTCGTCCACGAACGACTTCTGTGGATGATTCGGAATTTGAATTGGTCACGGTGAATCCGACGGACAAGCAGAACAATGGCAAATTGGTCACACCAGCGCGGAGTATGGATTTTGAAGGAGATCAGATTGTGGTCAAACAGGACTTTACGGTCGAGCTTGGAGGGAACGGGAAGAATTATAACAACACTACGAGTCTACCGTTTGTATAATCCGTAATACTGCTTCGAAAGCATCCATCAGTTATGCATGACCTGAAGTACCTAATCCGATTAGCCAAAATCCAATGTTCTAACCAGAGCTGCTCGTTTCTCCACGGATTTTCAGGTTGACGGGAATTGATGACAGAGCCGGCCTATCGCAATTCGCTGTACTTCTAGAGCGAGAAGCATGACAGACTTGGGGATAAGGCATGCCTATTTTATGCAACAACAAAGAATCATGCATAACTATAAGGTTCAGAGCTAGCCTTGGAACAGCTGGACGCGGAGCTATCCGCTGGGACTCGGACGGTCTAGAACTACGCGATCTTCGAGCCTTCTCATTCTGCTTTACTCTCTCTTCCATTCCGCGGGTTGTTGACGTGTAATTGGTAGACGTCAAGCTCTTGTTATTCAATTCTTCCGAGAGCTTGATGCAGGGAGCACAATAGTGCAGCCAATGTTTATCGACGACTAGTCAGCAGCTTGGCAAACATGAACGCATCGCGGGTGCCTCCGCCCGGCGAGCTCGTTGCGACAACACTGCTAGAGTATCTCCAGCATGACAACCGGCCAACTTTCATCATCGATTTGGCAGATGCCAATAATATCAATAAGGATCTGGCGTTCTCGTTCTACAACGAAGCCTTCTCCTCATGCCGGACCTATGTCGCACTCACGACAATACACGCTGCGAAGGAGAGCGACAGTTTACTAAATGCATTTCACTCCTGGATCGTTCAGCGTGGGGACGAGCTCTACGGTGACCGGCATTTTCAGGACGTATCATGGTCGGCGACGACTTTACAAAAAAGATGGCGAATCATCAGCGGGACGCCCATTGTCGCATCCAGCCTGAACGCATGCTCGATCGACCATCATATCTCGGACAGTGCTTCATTGTATAACTACAGAAAGGCGACCAAAGAAACTCTGCCGTTGGTTCCAATGGCGCCCTCGCCATACCAGCGTCTAGTCGACGAGTTCGATTGGGGAAGCTCAACATTAGGTCCTATCGCTTCCTGGCCCAAAGCTTTGAAAGAGATTGCCAAATCTGTGATTTGCAACTCGAAGCCGGTAGGAGTATTCTGGGGCCCCGAAAGGATCGTGATCTACAACGCGCCATATGCAGAACTCATTCCATCCTTCCATCCACAACAATTTGGACGCTCGATGAAAACCGACTTTCCGTATTGGGACACTTACGAGCTGGTATGCCAGGAAGTAGAGACTACAATGAAAACCGTGAGCTATGCTGCTCAACCAGGACCTCTAATGGAACGCAATGGCTCACTCCACGAGACGTATTTCTCCTACGATTATATTCCTCTCTTCGATGACGGTGGAAAAGTACAAGGCATATATTATCAAGTCACTGAAGTCACAGGAGAGGTACTATCCCGATCGAGGATGACGAGCTTGCTGCGACTGAGCAGTGTTGCCTCCCGAGCTACGGACCAGAAGACTCTATGGAAAAACGTACTTCATGTTCTCGAAGACGGCAAGGAAGATACTCCCATGATATCCATTCACACTGTTGGGGAACAGATGGCCTCGATATCGAGTCAAGTGCATGGCGATCAGGCTGCAACCACCGGAGAATGGCTTTGTCAGGGATCAGTTGGCTGGCCGGAAAGCAATCTTGCAACTAGCAACGTATTGAATCTTACCTCTGCACGCGGGTATGCACTCCTTGTCCAAAAAAGTCTGGAGAGTCTCGAACCGGTCGTGCTCAGGAGCAGTGATGGGGGCCAAGTCGCAGCCTTGCTCGAAGGTTGCCAGTACAAAGGAGTTGCTTGCACCAGCCTTGTCATTTGCCCGCTACAGCTATCTTCCGGTATTGCCGTCGGCTCTTTGGGCATCGTTCTGAACCCAGTCCGACCGTATGACGACGATTACAAGCATTTTGTGCGGGTAATGGCCCGACAAATTGAGGATGCCCTGAAATTAGCCGTCTTTCTCGAAGCACAAGAGGAGTTGTTGAAACAAACAATTCTCCAAGCACAAGTCGAACAGCATAGCTTGTCCAGACAGCTTGAGCGGAGTATTCAAAAGGCTCGCGAGAGTGATCTCCGGTTCTTCAATTTTGCCAAGCAAGCCCCAGTAGGTCATCTCACTTTCCTGTTCTGATGTTTGACTTATCTAACGTGCAGAATAGGTTGGAATTTACGTCTTGAATCCTGATGGTAGCATCCAATTTGCGAATGATGCTTGGCTCAAGCTCATTGGCATATCCAAAGAAGCAGTGGAAAATAATAGCCTGAAACCATGGTTAGCGACGGTTCATCCTGATGATTTGCAGAATGTCCACCAACAATGGCAGTCACTGAAGGAGGGAATCTCATCAGCATTGCATGAGTGGCGAGTGTTGCGTCGAAGTGAGAGTAACAACAGCCAGCCGGATGTTGCATATCTACGATCTGCCGCATATGCCGAAGTCAATGGAGATGGAAGTTTGAAGGCTGTGACTGGTATAACCATAGACTACTCTATTGAAGTAGCCCATTTACGAGAAACGAACGCCAAAATGGAAGCTGCGTTGGAGGCCAAGCGGGCACAAGAGAATTTTATGGGTAAGCTATCTCGTGTGCTTTGGCAGTATCGCGGGTTCTTCGGTACAATCGAGAAGCTGACAGCTGGACAGACATGGTCTCACACGAGATGCGAAATCCTCTACATGCCATTATTCAATGTGCGGAGGAGGCCGAAGATTTGCTCAATCAACTGCAAAAAGCTCACAAAGCTGCATCACCTCCATCCATAATCACACAGAAGTGTTCCGCAGCGATAGACACTATATTGTATTGCGGTGGCCACCAGAAGCAATTAATCGACGACGTTCTTACCATGTCCAAGCTCGACTCGAATCTTCTCACCATATGTCCGGTTCCAGCATGTCCTGGCAGCCTGATCCGGCAGGTACTGAAGATGTTCGAAAGCAGCATGCGTGCCTCTGGTATCGAAAGCTTCGTGCAGCTTGAAAATTCGCACCTACTCAAAGACACACAAAGGACTGTGTCTATAGATCCTGGACGGACTCTGCAGATTCTGATCAATCTTGTTGGGAATGCAGTAAAGTTCTTGGCGGATAGGGAGAAGAAGGAGTTGCATATTTCACTAGCAGCCTCCGTTACGCAGTCCAAACTGCCAGGAATCAGGTACGCGCCGTCAAGTCCGGAATCCAACAATTCAGTCGGCACATTTCCTGAATTCCCCAAGGAAGAAGAGGTATATGTACACTTTTCAGTAAAGGACACTGGTCCAGGTCTATCTGAAGAACAGATGGACGCGTTGTTCACTCGATTCCGACAGTCGTCACCCCGAACTCATGCCCAGTACGGAGGCTCAGGATTGGGGCTCTTCATTTCACGCCAGCTGACCGAGCTCCACGGAGGTCACATTGGCGTCGCCTCCAAACTCGACCAAGGCAGCACATTTTCCTTCTCCCTGAAAGGCCACAAACTCGCTCCGGTAGCCACAGATCCTAATTTGAACAATTTAACACCCAGCAAAACTCTGCAGATGTCAAATTCTGAGACGAAGGCTTCCCCAGAGACCCAGCCTGAAAGACCCGAGGTCTCCCTTGTTGGCCGTGGTGTGTTGATCGTGGAAGACAACATCATCAACCAACAATTGCTGGCGCGCCAACTACGCAAGCACGGCATGGAAGTCACATGCGCCAACCACGGCGAAGAAGCCCTCTCAATTCTCAAAAGCTCAACATGGTGGAACGGCACATCCGATGACCACAGCCATGAATCTAGAAGGCAGTTTTCTATCATCCTCTGTGACCTGGAGATGCCCGTCATGGATGGCAAAACTTGCGTGCGTCATATACGAGAATGGCAAAAGAGTGGACTGTTACACTCGCATATACCTGTTTTCGCGGTGACGGGCAATGCTCGAGCGTTCCTACAGAATGCACTTGAATGGGGATTTAATGATGTGGTTACGAAACCATTCGGGATGAAAACTCTTCTGCCTTTGATACAGAGTTATATTGAGACTGATCGTACAGAGATTCACGAGGGTAATGATGTATAGATGATGATATAGAGCTTGAGTTGATTACGATATATTTGATGAACAAACAGGTACAGCTCAACAGTTGTAAGCAGACGGTGATAATGGCCCCACGCTGTTGTGAGATGTAAGTGATGGATAGTCCTGCTCACCAGCAGAGCCGCGTGAACCGCGATGTTGTGCAATCTCGAGCACTAACATACCGTAGGCAGGACCAGGTCCATAGAAGTCGTGACAAGGAACATTCTGTGGAATTGATGACACAAGAGAAAGAAGTCACGAGACTCCCCAACGCGCAAAGAGCTGTACTCGAAGGCCTTCGCTCACAGGAGCAACAACTCCAAGTCGTCAAAACACGAGCCGAAGACACTGGCGACATCGACGACATAGAAAAAGCTGAAGATGATCTCCGAGATGTCTCTCGAGCTCGCATAGCCATAAGCCAATTCGCGACCGTCACAGGACATTGGCAAAGTCGTTATCTCTGATCTCGGATACGGTGCTGTAGGTATATGCAATGTCGAAGAGATAGATACTGTCAAGCAAAAGATAGGCGACGTGAGCGTCGGCAGCGGAGGCACAGGATTCATCGGCATTCATGGAAATGTCGACCACAATGCTGCTCTGGCCGGTCGCTGGATTTCCGGAAACGAGTCATAGGTTGCAGAGATTGACTGGGCGAAAGCGACAAGATTGTATCCATCGTGTTGACGAAGTCGGAGGAAACCATTTGAGAGAGAGGCCTTTTTCAGCGTGTGATCATCGGTCGGAGATTGGATGCTTGAAGGTTTGCGACCGCAATCTCAGTGACAGAGGAGGGGCCTGTCATTGTAGCCGATCTGTTGCGATGTACGAGCGAGTGGTGTTTGTTGTAGAGAAGGAGGTTCCTTTCTCGAGTCGCACTTGCGTGTCTTCGTGTCATTTGCCAAGCCTTCGGCCCCGCTCGAGGGTGCCTTTCTTCACCAGCTTTCTCCCCTCGTTCTTCTTTCCATTGAATCTTACATCTGACATATGTTTCTCATTGCGACGGAATATGTAGTTCGTTCGAATGACTTCCTTTGAAAAAGAATGCCTGTTGAAGTTGCATTGATGACACAGTGACTTTTGCCGGCTTCAATTACCGCGCAAGGCGTCTGTCAAAGGGCGGAGCAGCATGAATATCTTTGTATTGCAAGGGCGAAGCTACGGATCTGGACGAAAATATTTGTACTCATGAAAGCTACAGAGCTATCTTCTACCTCATCAGAGACACGTCCGAATCATCTGCCTTTTCAGCAATAAACTCCCGGCCACAAAGCATCAGTGCTCCGGCCGAGCTTCGCGCACTCATTACGGTTGAGGACCATAAACACGTCTCTCGAGATTGCCGATAGGAACTTTGAGCATAGCTTCCCGGAGAATTTCAAAGTACTTGGTACAGGCTTCCGACTTGATACAGCCATGGTCCATCCATACCTTGTCCTTGGGCTGCGGGATGAACTTGACCCTGGGGTATTCGACCGAAGCAGCAGATGATGGGCTGATCTTCACCAGAGCCATGCTGGTTTCGAGCTCTGCCTTAGGCTCAGAGTCATCAGGCTCAGAGACAGTAGCAACGGCATCCTTTGCCTTGATCTTTTCGGCGGCTCTCTTGCGCTGGTTGCGTTTCTTGTTCTTCGTCTTCTTGCGCTCGGCTTCTGCAGACGACAAGGGCGTCTGCTCGGAGGCAACGAGTTGCTGTTCAGGCGACTTGGACTTCTGCTTAGGCGACTGGGGCTTCTGTTCGGGTCTGACCTTCTGACTGGCTGGTTTCGACGGACGAGTGCTCGGCGGCATGGCGTCGATATCGGGGTCGAAGTCTTCAAGGCTCTCCATATCGTGGTGGCGGGCGAGAGCTTCGAAGTATCCGTCAAACAGGAAGTCCAGTTGATGACATCCTTCAACCTCGACAAAGCCATTGTACCTCTGAATCAATGTTAGCAGAAGGTCTGACCTCCACCTTAGGACACAAGACTTGCCAGCTCCATAGCTCTCATCTCCAGGACGTGTTTGAGATCTGGATGGTCGAAGGCACGCTCAGGATACATCTTGACGATGGCATATCTGTAGGCCAGACCCAGTTCTTTCAGATTCTCTCTTGCCTGGCGCTCGTTCTGAATCTGGAGAGTGCGCAGACCAGAAGGAGGTGCAGATCTCTTCTGCTTTCCAGTGAGCTCGTCGAGGATGTGGTGGCGGATCTTGTCGTCAACACGGGCTTCGGCATTCTTGCAGCAGAGGGCTGCCTTGCCGCGCACATGAAGGTATGATTGGGCTGCCTCAAGGCGGAGTTTCTACCTCGGAGTCAGTACTTGTCGCAACCTTGAACCACCATGATCAGCATACCTCAGCTTCTTCCCAGCTCGGGACCAGCAGGCCGAGGATGGCGGTGAGAGCTGTGCGATGCTCTTCGTCCAAGGTGGCATTGTCGGCGCACATCAGGACAAGCCGGATCTTGCGTGCAGCGCGTCGAAGTCGAATCTTGTCACCAGCTGCACAGGCTTCCATGATGTCGTACACATTTCTGAAGCCCTCGATACCACTTGAAGCCATGTTGGTGTTGCTGGAGAAGATTCGCTATGAGCTCAAATGATTTTGACGGTGTGGAGGGAAGGGAAACGAGAGCAGAGTGCAAACGCGCAAACCGTGAAATCTACAAACGCCGAGCAGGATCGATCTGGAAGCTACTTTCACGGAAACTCAAAACACGGGAACGCACAACTCAGTGCAACGAACGAATAATTGGACCAATCTGTTGCAACATCTTTGTGCAATGCGACAAGGTATCTTTTCCGACCAAAACGAGAGTGTGTGTTATCTTACTATCTAGCTGCGTCTTTCCGGCAATTACGACATACCCCCAGATCTCTCCAATGCTTCGGATCCAAACGATTAGGCATGAGGCTTTCACATCTCAAACGCGACCGCTGGGAAACTTGCGGGTTGTAGGGATAGGTACAGCGCCTGGCTTGAGCACAAAGCGACCCTTGTTCTGACCAGTAGACACCCAACGAAGAGCGCCAGGAGGCATCATACACAACCACTCAGGAATACCGAAGTCAAAAATGACCAAAGCCGGGAATTGCTCAAGATCAGGCAGCGGATCCATCTCGATCTCAGGTAGCGACGTGTCGGTGCTACCTCTGCCGTCGAAAATCCAAATGTCGAGGTCGACAGGCTTGAAGCGTAGAGGCATGGTGTCGATGTCGTAGGGAAGAGTGCCATCGGCGGAGAAGCGACTGAGCTGAGCGGCGGTCCATTTGAAGGTCTTGAAGAGACGGAGGTGGCCGCGAGGGTTGGGTTGTGGCAGCCTGAGGTAGATGCCTTCCTTGCTCTTTGCGAATTGTTCGTTCAAGGTCTTGATGACCTCGGTACGGTAGGCAGGCTCGACGGGAGGAGTGACGGGAGACTGGACAAGGTAAGTGATCTGCCAACAGACTTCTCGGTCATGAGGAAGTATCTTACGCCGGCGCCATTGGCATTGGTAGTGTTGGAGGTAGACATGGTGATTTGGTGAGTTGAGTTCTGCAGATGCTGAATTGCGAAAGTGATAGGAAACCAAGAGTCCAGAGCAAAGAAATAGAAGGAAGTGATTTGCGAGGAATATCCAGGACGATACACACTCCAGGGTCTACGCAAGCGGTCTGCATCGGAGTGCAGCTTTCCTATCGCATGAAACGTGTCTCACGACTGCAAATTCCCGCACTGCTGCCTGCTTGCTTGCTCACTCCGAGGCTTGCTCTGATCGCTGTCACTGCCGAGCACCAATGAACAACCGATTGATATGCAGTAATATCAAGTGTCGGCAGGCCAACTAAATATTCAGCGACCGAAAGATACTGCAGAAAAGGTATGGCACCAGATCGTCCAATTGACTGGTCATGTTTTGTCTCCATGAGTAACAGTCCAAGCTGCTGAACTGAGTTAATGCAGCAAGCCGGAGATGATCCACGCTCGTGCAACCGGGTATTTCACGTCAAGCATCTCCACAATTCTGACAGGTCAAAATTGACCAGTAACCTCGAGACCACACGTATTCATTCGAAACAAAAAACATGCAAGACCATAAAACTGGTATCGATTATGCGTTACTAGATGCCTCTAACACTATACTCGTGCACATCTTGATCGTGTTTGTCCAAGCTCCACGTTCAGATAACACCAGGCATACCTCTCTTGACACCAGGCTCTCCAAGTCCAGGAACAACCATAGGTGCACTCTTCTCAGTGCTAGTTCTGAACACAGGGAAGAATTTGGCAATGCCGCTCTTGGGTCCATATGCCTCTTCGATCAGGTATACAGCGACTCTCCACCATGCGAGCAGGGCTGCAAGCATCCAGAAGTATGCGGCGACTTTGATACCGATGTTAACGCCGTTTCCGTAGGCGAAAAGGCAGCAGGCTATCGTGGTACCGATGGCGAGGCTGAAGAGGAGGGTTGCGAGGATAACGTCACGGGCGGTCGCTGCGATTGCCTGGAATTATGAAGTCAGCATCTGTGCTAAGGGAAGAGGAGGAAAACCACTTACTCCAACCCAGGTGAATGCAGCCAGGACCACAAACCAAGATGCCAATTCAGGAAGATGCGCGTGGATATCTCCAGCAGGCAGCGCTCCAGTCGTATTCAACAAAAACATCAACCCCTCACTCATCCAAAAAGCACCCCACCTGTGTCGTTCACATCAGCACCTATCCTCTGCTTTTCCTCTCTTCATCCTCCACACACTTACATAGTATTAATCACACTGACCAAAGTATCCCTAGCATGGAACCCATATAATCCCGCAATAAACTGACTCAACCCTCCCCAAAAGGCCACGAATGGGAAGAATATGGTAGGCGAGGTTTCACTGCCCCACCATCCTGCTATCCAAGATGCTGTTATCCAGGTACTGCCGGCGAAACCGGCGAGACCTAGTGCTGCTGGGGGAGCGATTGGTTGGAGGACGATGCGGACTTCGGGTTCGCGGTTTATGAAGGAGTCCACTTTTTGGACGTCGTGGGAATTCAAAGCCATGACGGTATCTTGTGTGGTGATTTGTTGTTCCAGCTGATATTTGGTGGAACAGTGGGTGAATCGGAATAGGTGTGTGGTCGGGAAAGTCGCAAGAAAGATGCGGAACAAAAGGTAAGCAAGGGAAGACCAATCAATTATCATTTCTACAATACTTATCACGGCAACACGGATGTCAATTTTCCATTTCCTCCCACCATCAAGCATCATAATCAAGATGCTTGTTTCCTTTTTGCATCCCGCGGATCCCCAGAAAATCTGGGGGATGAGATGGTGAAGTTTCCAGATGCGGTAGTCGCAAATGCCGATCTCTGGGGCTCTGTGACCTCAGCGTTAGGTCATCGAATCCATTATCGATTTTTGTTGATTATCTTTGTCGCCGATGACTTCTTTTTGCGTGTCGGACACCCTGATGATGGGAAGGAGGTGACTTTGAGATGTGGAGATAGCTTGATGAGCATGACGTTGTGGAGAGCATTGTTTTGGAGACGGAGAGGCATCCCGATGACAGATAGGAGAGAACTGCGGAGGTGTTGAATAATTTCGTTTTGATTCTGACTTGATTTCTTTTCTTTCACATTATAAACCTGCTCGCCGTAGACACGGTGGGAGCAATATAACATTGGCTGATATATTCCACGGACTAGATGTCTTGACCTGCCTGTCCATCAACAACCACACCAGTAGTCTCATCAACCCAAGTACCAGGGCATGACAAAGCCGTACACTCATCATCAGAGGCTGTGTCCTGTCTCTTGACCATCTCTCCAAGTCTGTCCTCTCTACGCCTGAACATACGTCTAGTAGATGATGCATTAGCACAAACAGTGCTCAAAGGCATACAAACACCCTTGTCAGAAGAGCTCGAGCCATTGTTATTGCAGCAGGCTCCGAAAACACAAACACCTGTGTTGCTACCATTGTTGCAGTCTGAAGTGGTATCGCAAAGCTGGGTGCACTTGACCATCTCGAAACAGACATTTCCGCCAGATTTGAGGTGGCCACATGCGCATTGGCCTGTCGAGTCTTTGCTGGACGTTGGGCAGGCGAATGTTTTGAAGCTTCCACAAGTGGCACCGTTGCTACAGCCGTAAGGGTCAGCTGTTGCGGTTGCTTTGGCCGTGCTGGTGACTGTGATAACTGTGGTTGAACCACTTGCGGTGATGATGCTGGTTGCGAAAGAAGTGGATGCTGTAGATGTGACTGTGGTGAGGACGGAAGTAGTTGCTGAAGACGCTTGCAGACGGCAAGCCGATGAGACGATGGAAGCGGCGAATGAGGTCAGCGCAGCTGGTATTTGCAAATCGCGCTTCTTGGGGGTGATGGTGCTCGTGGAGACGAAGGAAGTAACGACTATGGTGCTAGTCAAGGAGCTCACTGCAGGAGTGGTAGTCGATCGAATAGTGCTTGCGGGACTGAACACAACCGTAGCCGTTGAAGTGGGTGCATTGAAGCCCAATAGAGTAGAACAGAAAGGCTGAAGGGTAGAGGAGCCGATGATTCTCGAAGCTGAAGCTACTGCACAAGGGACAGCGGGACCACCAGCGTTAGTGGCATTGGTGAAGGTGTAAGAGTAGCCATAAGTGTATGTGATACCACCAATGACAACACTCGAGCTGGTAACGGCAGACGATGGGAAGCTTTGCTGGTAAAGAGCACAGTATTGTCCAGCATCCTTTCCGTTGCCCTTCAGAACGTAGGTGTTGAAGAATTGGCAGGTCTGAGCTACACCTGTGGCAGGAGTGTTGGCATTGTAAGCTGAGCATGCAGCTGCGCAGCGTCCAGCGTCGAAGGGACCTGTTGTCCAGAGCATACTGGACAAAGAGTTGTTATAACCAGCACAGTCAGTAGCAGGTGCATTGACCACGGAGTTTCCAAGATAGTTCGGTGCGGTGTAGCCAATAGGTGTATCAATCGAGCGGTTCACGTAGCCATTGCTGCCTGCGATGACAACATGGAACTGATTGCGGTATTGTCCATTGTTGAGAGCATTACTCTGTGTCACCGGCCCGCCCCAATACACGCATTTTATCTGCGAATACGAGGTAGGGTTGGAACAAGAGGAATCGTTGGGATCAACTGAAGTTGTGTTAGAAAAAAGTTGAGACGAAAAGGAGGTAAATGAACTTACCAGAAGGGTCTCTCTCGAAGTAGATATTGATAGCTTGACATCCATTGACCTTGTCGCAGCGGCTAGCACATGCGGACGGGTCATAGGAGCCCATCAAGCTGAATCCAAGGTATCCAAGTGCGTTGTTCGATGCCTGAAGGTTGGTGAAAGACACGGAGTATCCTGTGGGAGCCGAGGCACCTGTAGCAGCACTCGAGTAGTACGAGTCGGCCAAGAAGGCAGTGTCGGTGTCAGGAGAAGACGTGTGAGAGATACCAGTGGGTTGAGCAACACACAAACTGGCAGCGAGGGTAGGCATGTTGACCAGAGCTCCTCCATTGACACCGCTGTTTGCCTTGGCAGTAGCACCTCTTCTCTTGAGGTAACAAGTGCCAGATCCAGAGCCTCCTGTGAAGGAGAAGCTAACGCAACCTGGATAGCCATCACATTGAATGTAGCAGTCGGCGAAGGAGGAACCTGAGACTGCAGCAAGGTCATATCCACTGTAGTCTACGCCACAGTCAATAGTATATTGAATGCCCTTAGGCGAGGTGTAGTTGCCGCCTTGTGCCTTGAGGGCTGCACAAGACGTAGTGGTATCGCGTCTTGAGATATCGGTTGGTTGAGCATCGTTCACATCGGCTGCGACCTCTGCAGACACCGATGCTGCAGCAGCTGCTGCGTCATAAGCAATGGTTGAGGCGATGACAGTCGCCGAAGGGAGAGCATAGTCGAAGCTGGTTGAGTAGACGACAGGAATGTCTGCCGTAGGAATAGGGTCGGCCTGGGCGATGGCATCGGAATCAAGGTTCTGAGCATAAGTATAAGCCGCATAGGCAGCGACCAGGAAGGCAGAACGCATCTTGCTTTCGGGTCTGTGATACCGAGTAGAAGATCCAGATATGGTGATGATGAACAACGTTACAAGAGTGATGCCAGACGTTTCTTGTATCTCTTCTCGGGCTCTTTCTTACCATACCTCCGAAGCATTCTCGATCACAGTAGAGCGCCTCTTCCAATAGTTCAGCTCCACAACTTCGAGCCTTTGACCAGGGTATGCGAAGTTTGCCATACCGAAAAGCTCAACAAGAGAGGTCTGCACTTCATGATCCATTCTTCTGTGACGTGAAGATCTAAAGGTAGCGTACCGGACATGCATCCTAAGAATCCAAGTTTGTCGTCGCCAAGTCCGGAATAGAAGCCACATAGAAGAGATCTTCCAATGATCACTCTTCGGG
Source organism: Aureobasidium pullulans EXF-150 (assembly GCF_000721785.1). Taxonomy (NCBI): domain Eukaryota; kingdom Fungi; phylum Ascomycota; class Dothideomycetes; order Dothideales; family Saccotheciaceae; genus Aureobasidium; species Aureobasidium pullulans. The sequence goes on along the minus strand of NW_021941063.1, from coordinate 88,082 downwards.
ATGACCTCGAGCATGCAGGAACAGCTGTCTTGGCTATGTTCTTTGCTGCAAGTGCGGCTGGAGTTCAGGGTCGAGACTGCGATGACATTCTCTCGGCAGGGCCAAGCCAGATCGCAGAACCAAATAAGCTACCGAGATCCCTTCGAATCGCCAGAAACAGAGATCGGACGCATTGCTCTAACTGAGTTTGTACAATGCGAGAACACCGTCCGGCTCTGGCTACAAGGGAGTCGAATAGCAGATTGAGAAAGCAGAAGGCACGAATGGTGGCGAAGCATGGGATTTGCAAAGAAGTTCGGCGGAGCGAGCCGCCGGGAGTGACAAAGCCGGCGTGTTTACATCTGTTGACATCGCGATGGCAACGAGAGCCCGGTCCCGGAGAATTCCACTGCCGCTTTCCTCAACCTTAAGAACACACCAGCATTTTGCTTGGACCAAAGTATTCTTATAGTTGCATCTCTTCGGTCTTCCTGTTTCACCTCGCAATCTCCTCCGAAAGAATCAATAAGTTGTAAAAGACTACAATGCCCCATACACTGAGGTTTGTTGGGTACGGCGCTCCTTGGAGACCCCTCCAACATGGAAAATAATCGTGCCTTTTGACAGCTCTATATGAGGACCAAACCCCACCACGTCTAGACAAGAGCCCAACAACAATCTCAAGCATCGATATCAGTATCAATTTCAAAAGCTCAAGACTCAGAAAAAATACCTCTATGCCAGACGTCCATGTAGGGCATTGCTCCATGTATAAAGCGATGAGATGACAGCCAGTTCGCTCGATGCTATTGACTCATTGATATTGACGCTCGAGTCGGTACTATGTGGTTGCACAAATGCACGAAGGTAGACAGAATCCAACATTAGGATGTCTTTTCTTTGTTGTCATCAGGGTAACAATTCGCCTTTGTTGCTTCTTTATCCCACATTTCGCTTTGTTTCTTCGCCGCATCCGGCTGCCCACTCAACCACTGAAGGACCATCGGACCAAATATTCCCGAGAGGTACTTTGAAAGTCTTCTAATACCTTCCTAAGTCCTCGCAGAAGTAGTCGCACAAGATGATGTCCTCCATTTTGAAACTTTTCGCTGGAGGGCCCACCGGACCAATCGTTGGAAATGATTGGATCCTCAAAGGCATCAGTCTCCAGCAATTGGACAAGCAAGGCTACATCAACTTACCCAGCTCCAAGTTCCCCATCAAGTTCAAAGATGAGTTCCAGGACTCAGCAGACGATCATAGAACTGGACCATACTATCGCCGGGCCCTACGCATGCAGGACGAGATCGAACTAATACACCCAATCTTTGACCGTTCACGCTGGTGGAGGATTGACAAAAATGACTACCAACTTCTTGTCCCGTCTTTAATGCTAGCCAGTAGAATCCTGGACGAGCCTCATATTCTGCCATATATCAAGGGATTCTTGACAAAACCACTGACACGTGTGAACGATGCTGCAACGGAAAAGGAAGCTGGACAACCACTATACACTTTCCAATCCGAAAACCTGAATGCATGGCATTCGGAAGAAACATGGCGCACGCTGAACAGCATGAAACAAAACGTCATCTTCCGCTTCCTCCCCTTCCACAAAGACGACGTCGACGACGATACCATGGGAGTAACCAACGACGCCCCCGAAGACTCCACAATCGTCCCAGGCGCCTGCAAAGCCATCATAACCTTCAACAAAGAACTCCTCGACGTCCTCCAACATAAACTCAAAGCCTCCAATATCTCCAGAAGATGGAAACCAGGCACGGATGCCAAATCAGCATACCTCCGTACCCAACTCCTCTTCGCCATCACCGCAGTCCACGAAGTCCTGCATGCAATCTGGCGAGTGAATAATGCCAAATACTCGGATACAGACCCGACGATTACCTCGGCATACAAACAGCCCTTCGAGCCTTTCTGGCGCGATCAAAGGATGAACGAACTGGGCAACGCATGGGAAGGTCAAGTCTTCGGCGGCACCTTCTGGCCCATAGGAACGCCCAAAAGCGCCGCCGTACCCTACGGTCTCTTCAGCCTACCTTTCCCCGGCCTCACCCGCGTTCCCCCCGACGACACGGTGATCGAGCGCGGCGAGCCCGAAGAATGGGGTGTCAATTGGAGCACCATGTATCCGGTAGAAATGGAATTTGTGCGCAGTTTGTTCACGCATGAGAAGTGGAGGGAAGTGCAAAGGTATGGCATCAGGAGGTTGAGGAGGACGAAGAAGTTGGGTTGTAGGGTCAGGCTTGTGGATCCGGATGTTAAGCCCGCGGTTTTGGGTGTCACTTCGCCAGCGGCGAGTGTGGGGAGTGTGGAAGGTGAGCAGGATAATTTCGGGGTTGTGAGGAGGCCTTGATGGTTAGCTGGTATATTGCAAGACAAGTTTCACATCTACCCCCATCAGAAACGGAGATGGCGGAGTCAGGGGAACAGAGATTGCCCTGTGAATACAGACTAGACACCAGATTAGCTATCGAAAGGCATGGTGTTGATGACAATCCAGTGAAGCAGCACATTCCTCACAATTCTCCAGGGCAGGCAGATCAGGAGATTCACGTTTTTGGCAGACCAAGACAATTGTCATTGGTCGCTTTGATTATGTTCGCTGCTATATAAACTTTGCAAACGTTATGTGTCACTGCCGCAATACAATCTGGTAATCCGTAAATGACAGGAAAGTGGTTGCAGATCTGTAGCCCAGATTATTCCTGAAGCCTTGAATCCATCGATAGCTCGAAAGCCAGAAGAGGAGAGGGACTGCAGGGAGATTTTGTGGTGAACAGAGCAGTAAGCATATTTGTTCCTTCGAGAACCTTCGAATAGCCGTCCGTCAAGTTCCTCCTATTAACCAGCAGATCATTGCTCCTTCGTCGAGCCAGTCCAGAGATAGAGCATGTTCTTCTGTTGTTTTTGTGCTTATATTGTCAATTATGATAAGAGATGAAAGTTGTCGTCAATTTGGTCGAAAGCAAATGCTAGCCAATCAAGAAAACTCCTTTGGTGTCACAATTTGGGAGGAGTTGAGAAGACTTTCAGTCTGGGCGTAGTCGAGTTATCGGAACCAATGTTTTGTTTTTTCTGGTTTTTTGTTGAGAATTGAGAGGGACCGATCAAGCAATTAGCGTTCGAGGTTGCGCGTTCTGCGTATCAATACGTCGTCATAAGACTCATCAGACGACACGAGGAGAAGGACGAGTGCTATAGCAGAACCAAAGATTAGCAAGGAAGACCAAGAGACAGAAGAGGACCTATAAGGAAGTCTCAAACTTACTCCTTCAAGGAAGTCAGATCATCGATGTGATTGCTCATGGCTACGAAGAGATCAAAGAACATGCGACCACCACTCTCCATGTCAACCTGCATGGTTCCACTGCGTTTGAAAGTGTTTCTGCTGCGAATGATCAAAGCAAGGTAATGCGCACGCAACCTCGCATCATTCTCGGGGGTGTTGTCATAGGCATATCTGGCACTACGCAGGATAGTAGCCACCTCAATACCAGACTGCAAACCTTGCTTACGCAAGGATAGCTTCTTGAGGTCTTCGAGACCGAAGCGCTCAGCCAGGCAGTAGATAGCTGTATCCCGCAAGATCAATCCATTGACACGAGAACTGTAGGAGGTAATAGTGTCGGCGTTACCCCTGCCCTGAAATTTGGGAGAGAGGGAAGAGCACTCGTCGACGGATTCGAGAACCCAGGCGTTTCTTCTGCGGTCGTGGAGGAGACGTGGGAAGTAGTCGCCTTTGTACATGAACTCGAGGACGGCGGAGAAGATTTCTGCGTCTTCATCGGGGAGGAAGATGCGACGGGTTGATTGGGAAGCTGAAGTATAGAGGGCGTCTTTACTGGCCGATTCGAAAAAGGGCGAGTTATTGAGGACGTCTTCGTGGGCAGCGAACAGGCGTTGGTCCTTGCCAACCACAATGGTGACTATGGCACTGTTAAGCCTGGGTGAGGCCTGGCTGAGGGGGCATTAGTACGTGACTGAGATCGATAGGGCAACAATAACATAGAAGACCAAAACAAGGGGCAGGACTCTCTCCATCACCGAGCTCTGTCTCATTTGTAGCGGTCCAAATGCAAGATGATTTTCAACACCAGAGTCGTGTCCAGTGAGAGCGCTCAATTGGCCCACTTTTCCTGACGACTTCGTTCAAGCAGAAAGTATTGTGCCTTTCCACAGGGTTATTGCCCCTGATGATGATCACGGAAGGAGGGTGGACATGGCAGAACTTTGAGTAGAAGAGTGTAGAGAGACAAAGAAATCAAGACACGTACACAGCACACGGCGGACTGGACGGCTGATTGAGCTGTTCCATCAACTTCTTCTTCGCATCATCACGGAAGGATCTCTTGACAGGCTTCGGAGCCTTTCCAGCACGATCCTTGTAACCAAAAGATCTCTTCAACATCTTGAAATGAATTGTCACGACGAGAGGACAGAGAGGAGGGAAGCGAGATGCTCATAAACGAATGAAGACTGACGCGCGTAGCATGAGGAGCTGCTCGAGGGAAACAGGCGCGCACTCGGACAAGCGTTTCGCAGGCAAGTAACCACGCCCTTTTCTTGCGAAAAGAAGGGGGTGTACGTGTGCGAAATGCTTGGAGGGGGTTGATTGTCGGCGACCTTTTGGCGTGCGTGGAAGGAAGGAAGAGAATTGGAATTCAGGATGGATATGGGGTACTTATTGTCGAGGTCGTCACGCACCCCTGGCGCGAGGCTGGATGTTGCATGAAGCCGATTGGGCGCGTGTGATTACTAGGCAGCAGCCGCCATGATGATGCAGGTATTGACGAGGGGAGATCTACAATGCGTACAGGTGTGGACGTGTGTTGCCTGGTTGACGGTAGGAAGGCGCTGTTATGAGAGTCACAGCTGCATGTCGAGAAGTGAGACGGACGGGAGTGTGAGGAAGGAACGAAGGAGAAGCTGAAAGTCAGAGCGACTTATTTTGGTTGGTGAGAGCATCAGCGCCCCGCAATTCACGGCCAATCAACCCCGCGTCGCTGAAACACCCTTGACACCTTCGTGAAGGCTGAACCAAGTTTCTTCGACGCCTTCCTTCTCCTTTCCTTTCACATAACAAACATATTCTCAACCCATCATGGCTAACAAGAGAATCGTCACTGTATGATGCATGCGAACATGCGCATGCGACAATGACTGACGCGCCACCACAGGAACTGGGTCAGGTGTCGACCAACCCCGTGCCAGGCACAAGTGTGCAGCTCGCCGAAGAGGGCAACGTCTTTCTCTGGGAAGTCATCATGCAGGGTCCGGAAGACTCTGTCTACGCAGTGTGTAACCTCCTGCCTCTCCTCGTACCGCTCACCATACTGACCACCGTCCAGAATGCCAACTTCAAGATCGAAGTGTCGCTACCCAAGGAATACCCCTTCAAACCACCCACCGTCTCGTTCAAGACCAAAATCTATCACCCCAATGTCACCAACGACGACAAAGGCAGCATGTGCCTAGGCATGCTCCGCTCCGATCAATGGAAGCCTCCGAACAAGATCCGCGACGTCCTCATCCTCGTCCGCCAGATCCTCGCCGCTCCCCAACCCGATGATGCCGTCGAAAGTAGAATTGCCGACGAGTACAAGAACAACCGCGAGACTTTCGACAAGAACGCAAAGGACTTTATCGCAAAGTACTGCAAATAGGATGTTAAGATACACAAGGTGATGAGTCTGAGGCAATCTGGCATTTGGGGCGGTAGGCTGAGAGACACACAGCGGGGCGTTAAGGATTAGGTCGGAAAAGGGTTGGCATCTGAGCATACGGCGCATTATCATCACATTACCGGCAGCATCATCACATACCTATCTGGGCACAATCAATTCGTTTTACCTTTCTTCCCACATCAGAGACTACGAATGGCATGACTCTAGTAGAGGATCCGCCATATCCCCTTCTGGTCATCGGCAATATCCTACAAACACTCAAGAGTGACTCCCCGGCGAAAACACTGCAATGAGCAGCGATTGTCCGTGTAGCGCTGCAACACACCATCACTTGCTCGGAAAGTATCGATTTCGACTGCCACCAGGGTCATGCCCACGGAAACAAAATTATTGAATCGTGATCCATTTCCCACCGTATGACAGTCATGTAAGACCAGTACCAAGGCTTTCTTTTGCTGATTCACTCCATTGCGATTTGTGCTCCTGTATGTAAAGTTTCGCTTACATCTAATCGAGTTGCGAATTTGCCAGCTCACGGCACAACTCCATTGCACATCTTCGACTTGAGATTGAGAAACCACCGCGACACAGCGAGACATGAGGGGCAAAAGAAGCCAGATACAACATTGTCTTGCGATGTCTATAACAAGCTAAGGCGCACTAGGCATATACCAAGACCGACTCAACATCTTCAAATCCCAATGCTCGAAATGCTCCCACCGCATCAGCGTCTCCAGCCAAGGTCCCGTCTCCTCACTCCCTTGCTCTTCGAGATAAATCGTCTTTCTCTTCTCCGTGTCGCTGCGATCAGAATTTGTAGGACTAGTATTTGGAGAAAAACTGCGACTGAAGAACCCCCAAGCTTTCATGACCGAATACTCGCGAGACACTTCAGTGGCAGAGGAAGACGCAGTCGTCGTTGACGGCGAAGGAGATGTGGATGAGTTTGCAGGTTCATGTGTAGATGAAAGTGTTGTCGCGATGGGTAAAGGTTTGCTGTCATTGGTTTCTGGCTCAGGACGAAACCGCGATCCTTGACGAATTGCTGCATTGCTCTTTCCCAGATTCTCATGCTCCCAATTTGGATTTGATGCATATTCACGACCCCAGCCTGTGTTTGTGAAGGCCAGTGGTATTTCTCTTCGCTGGCGCTCGGAGGATTTGCTGGATGATTTGCTGGACGTGGAGTCATGATCGGAGGGATGAGATGAGTTGACATTTGTGTTTGCGTGACGATACATTGGTTCGTGTTTTGACAGCGTGAGAAATGACACCCTGAACATCGAGGAGTCGGGTGTGGGTTATGAGAGGCAATAATGACCTCAGGCGGATGTCTTGGTCATGTGTTTATTTTTGGTGAGAATCAACTTTCCTCGCTTTGTCCATGGAGACATCCTTGGATATGTCTGAGACATGCTGACCTCTTTGTGAAGGATAGAGTCGCGTTGTTGAGCGTAGAAGCTACACAGAGCAGTTGACATGGAGATGGATTGCAAAGCAAACTCAATGCGTACTCAAGACTGTGCTTCCTTGTCTATCCAAGCCTGTACATCCTCAAGAGTCAGAGGTACCTTGGTCTTGGACCACTTTTGCGTCTCTTCAGCGATGAACCCTTCCATGGAGATCAATGCAACAACCAGAAAGCCGAGCTCCTCTCTGTCGACATCAAAAACTTCCCACCACTCCTCGCCCGGCAACTTGACTCCTATATTTTTGGCGGCGAGATAGATGGCGGCCGTAGCGAGGGATGGAGGTTGATGTGTCAGGTAAAGCAGCTGCGGACTGAACAAAGCCGAGTTCAAGTGTGCAAATGCCTTTTTCGCCAAAGCTTGTCCATTTTCGGTTGTTGTGAATACATCCAATGCCTGCAAATAGTTGATGCAGATCGCGTACGGGAGAGAGACATGGGTCTGATAGCCAAGGATACGAAGCATCTGGGCTTCCGTGTGGATAAGTGCTAATCGCCCATCTTGGTAAGAGCCTTCTGATAGAAAGCAGTCTTCAGGGGCGACTTTACTTGCTGACTCGATGTCAAGTGATGGTCGAACCTTGTTCAGATATGCTAGAACACTCAAAAGCCGCCTAGGGCTTACCGGGTGTGCGGATGGTTTGGTCACCAGATATACTGAAGCAGCAATCACGTCCTGGAAAAAGGAGTCAGTAACGGAAGCATCGACAAGGCGCGGGAAGGTGGCCGGAACGTGACAATGGTTCATTCACGGGCCTGCTCGATGTCTCTGACGATTCATCTCGAAGCGCCGAATCAGTCAGGACGTCGTACATGTCAAATGAAAGCCCTAGTGAATTGCTCCTAGGGCAGTCTCGGCAGCGACTCCTTTCGAAGCGACACGGAAGCGAGCATAAACTGCTGCACTATGATGACGGCCACAACACTGTCGAAGAACCAGAGCCACGTTCGGACCGGCACCCTTGAACATGCATACCTTGGCGTGATACTCTGCTAAGCTTCCGCCTTCAGGCCCTAGCCAGAATCTGGCAAAGATGATGATGGCTTCTGCAATAAGCTCCTGAGGTAGATGCAGCAAAACGCCAGCGGCTTGAATAAGCCTTGAGCCTTCAAATCTGATCGAGACTTCCAGGTCACCAGGTATTCTGTCGAGCTCGGAGGCGGTGTTCTGTAATTGATATGGTGTTGCAAGTGGATTCGTGATGTGTGACAGACCTATTACAGGTGCCATGGTTGAATCACGCGTTGTTGACGTCGGATGAAATTCCAAATTTGTGCGGACACGAGGTTGTCTTGCGAACAAAGGGGGCAATTTCGGTATGCAAGGCGAGTCCGCAAAATGCACAGTCGTTGATGGAGTCACAACTGTAATACAGCGACGCGCCGGAGCAATTGACGAGATGAAGTTCAGGTCGGAGTGGAGTTCTTCCGCGATGGTGCAGAGTTCGCCTTGAATTTTCCTTGGCATCGAACCCACCCAGGATTTAAGGTGAAACAAGTCCGGGCCCCTTTACCGCACGAACCTGCCCCAGAACGTCCCCGACTCCAACATTCGCGTTTCGAAGATATGGCGTTATGTGAGTGTTGCTCGGTTAGATCATTTACTTGCGTCAGATACGGTGGTTGGCGCCGGCGTCGAGCACGCGAGATGAGCCAGGAGTCGAGGCGCATGTACAAGAGCCGCACCCCGTCATCTACCTACAACGCGAGTCACAGAAGCGAGCTGGACCATACCAGCATCGAGACTTGCAGCTGTCGGCTCGTCCTTGATCGCTTGCTAGATCGCTCGTTGTTCCTGTTGTTGGATGAAACAGTGGAGACAGCGTGAACCTTGCCCTAACCCTGGTCTCCTGGTTCTACCTCTCATGCAAGAGACTTCGAGTATATGTAGGTTTCTGCTTTACCTCTGTCTTCTTCTTTCCAAGATCATTGCAACCTTCGCACCTGTACGTTCTTTTTCACACGGTCTGTGACCACCCACATTCATTTCTTCTTTCGACACATAGCACTGGGTGCTTTTTAAATCCATTCGTTCTCTGATCATCGAATTTTCAACTTTCAAATTTTCCAATATTCAAAATGAAGTACACCACCACCGCTCTCGCCGTTGCCGGTATGGCCGCCACTGTCCGTGGTCACGGTTTCCTCAGTTCTCCCAAGGCTCGTATGCCTGGTACCACTTTTCAGGCTGCTTGTGGCCAGCAGGTTTACTACAACCAGGCTGGTGACAACTATGGTAACATTCAGGGCGAACTTCAGGTTGCCAAGACCCAGACCGACTACAAGGCCGCTGAGTGTGATGTTTGGCTCTGTAAGGGCTTCAAGTACGAGGACAACAAGGACCTCGTACAGACCTACACCCCCGGTCAAAAGGTTCCCATCACGTTTGATATCCGCGCTCCTCATACCGGTACCGCCAACGTCTCAATCGTCGACACTACTACCAACACCATCATTGGTGCTCCTCTGATCTCCTGGGACGTCTACGCATCCACTGCTTCGAGCATCCCTGCCAACGAGACTTCGTTTGACATTACCATCCCCGAGGACCTTGGTAGCAAGTGCTCCACTGCTGGTGCTTGTGTTATCCAGCACTGGTGGGACTCTAGAGAGGTTGATCAGACTTACGAGTCTTGCATCGATTTCACTGTCAGCGGATCTGGCTCTGGTGCTGCACCTGCCAGCTCCAAGGCCGCTTCATCTAAGCCTGCCTCCAGCGCCGTTGCCTCCTCGAGCGCTGCCCCCGTCGTCTCCTCCAGCGCTGCTCCCGTCACCACTAACGTCGCTAAGGTCACCTCTTCTTCGAGCGTTGTTGCTAAGGCCCCTGTGACCTCCACTAAGGCTGCTGCTTCCTCTGTCAAACCTACCACCATGGCCACCGTCGTCAAGTCTAGCAGCGCTGCTCCTGCATCTTCCGGATCTGCTAGCGGCACCGTCGCTGCCTATGGACAGTGTGGTGGTAAGAGCTACACCGGTGCCACCCAGTGTGCTTCGGGATACACTTGCAAGGTCCAGAACGACTACTACTCCCAGTGCATCGCTGGTTCCGCCAAGGTAATTGATGCCTCCTCTGCTGCTTCCAGTACCTCCTGCACTAGCACCATCACCATCACCAAGAGCTCTTCCGCCGCTACAAGCACAGGCGCTGACAGTGCTTCTACAGGTGTAAACCTGAGCGACGCCGTTAAGGCTATCAGCACCGGCGTCCCTTCAGCAGCTCTCACTGCCACCGCAACTGGAGCTGCACCTACCGGTACTGCCAAGCCTATCCCTGAGGGCTTCACTCTCAAGGACGGCCTCGACTGGATCAACTACATTGTTAGCAACGCTGGCCAGCAATAAAGGACAAACATGATTATCGCGTGTTCATTTATCTAGTCTTTTGAGTTTGCAGTCTTTTGGATGATTGAAAAGAGAAAATACCATGACCATATTTGTTGGTTATTCTGGTTAGATTTTACCTTCTTGCATTGATAAATTTTTACATCTTCTTCTTCCACACTGAAAACGTTTCATGTTTGTGTGATCGTGTGTTTGAAAGGAAAGTGTCGTGGGTTCGTGCCTGACGTGAGAAGCTGCAAGCAAAGGGGCCGACCCGCGTGGGGCACGGGCCGCTTGAATATCTTCAATGCGGCAGGCAACGACGAATCAGTTCCCTCAAACACACACCCATCGTCATAGTACCACTTCGGTCGTTCGCTCCGTAGCGGATGTGTCTTCAAAGTTATCACGGTGCATTTCCTTGTCGTGTAGATGCAGGATCATGATCGGATCGACGGGTCGCGAGTTAGAGAAACTCGACTCATAAGACGATCGGGGTTTCCTGCCATCAAACGACTCATAATATGTTCAGACGGTATGATATTTCCAAATCGCCAACATATTCACGTGTTGTATTACTCCAGATCGCTAGACTGGTTCATGGTGAGGGAATTGTGTCGCTAATGGAGCGTACGCAGGCACGTGGCTCAACTCTGACAGTGGCAGCTTGAAAGGAGGTGATGATCTTGCGAGCAACGTCACCAGGATATCACGAGCCATCAAGCCTGCCAGCTCAGACTCCATACCGCAAATTGTTTATTATCATTACGGCGTCGGTATGATTTGAGCTTGTTGATTTATTTGATGGATTCTCATCATGGGCAGGAAGCCAAGGCGGCATTGTCGATCGGGTCTATGGAGGAGCCACTGGTCAAGGTCAGTTGAAGCCGAGATGAAATCTCTAGAATTCCAAATCTCCAAACCTGATACTAATGGTAGTTCACAGGTCTGTCTGAAGCTGTTAGGGAAGGCTACAGCTATCTTGCGACAAACTGGGAGATTGGCGATGAAATCTTCCTGTTCGGCTTCAGTCGTGGAGCGTGAGAAGGCACATCTATGTTTCTGACATACCATGATGCTTACTTATCCAGATTTACTGCACGTGCGATAGCAGGCCTCATTGACAACATTGGCATGTTGACCAAGGACGGTTTGCCATATCTTGCAGAAATATTTCGAGATGTCCAACATCGACACGACTCCGACTACAAACCGAAACATCCGAACAAACCTTTCAAGAACAAGCCAAGTGTGATGGATCCAAGATACAGTCATGAGCTCGAGAGAAGAGGCATGACAAGACTGCGAGTTCCTATCAAGGTGATAGGAGTATGGGACACCGTCGGTAAGTGGTAGATCTTGACGGAAGACTCACAGGTTTTGACCGTCAACAGGCTCGTTAGGAACCCCAAGGATTGGCTGGCTTGAGAAAGTGGGCATACAAAGCTCAGCCAGTAAGCGGATGTCCTTCTATGATACAAGACTGTGTGACTGCGTCGAGTACGCTTTCCAAGCACTTGCACTCGACGAACGGAGGTCAGCCTTTCAGCCAGCTTTGTGGGAGAAGAAGCCAGGTAATGAGACCGTACTGCGACAGGTATGGTTTCCGGGTGTACACTCCAACGTCGGCGGAGGACTCGAAGACCAGGAGCTGGCCAACATAACTCTGGCCTGGATGATGTCCCAAGTTACACCCTTCCTCGACATGGACCTGGACTACGTTTTGGATCAGCAGGACGACACTGAACGATATTACAAGGAGAGCAAACAAAAACCGCGTTCTTGGTCGTTTGGCAAGATCATCGACTCCATGACTGGGATCTATGCTCTAGGCGGTGCAACCACACGGACACCAGGTCGTTACTATGTCGTGGATCCCACTGATGGTCGGAAGACTGATTTGCCATTGCAATCGACCCACGAATATATGCACCCGTCTGTGCGTAGTCGGTTCCGACTCAAGGGACCTGGTGTAAACGACGAAGGCCTATACGAGCCTAAAGCCTTGCGAGACTGGAAGTTGTATGTCGAGTATGATGGGGAGAAAGGCAGAGGCGGTGGACCGGATATTTTCTGGAAATTGCGTACATCAGAGAGGAACGTTACTGCTCGCACTATACCAGAAGCACCGCTTTGGCCGCTAGAGCGAGAATTGCTGGAGATTGATCCTGAGATCGAGGACTTCGTGCTTAGACCTGCTCCTACTGCAAGGAATAGTGTCCGGCGCATGCATAATGCTAGCCGCAGCCAAAGTCGTCGGCGCTGAGGGGACCGAACAAATTGCTGCTACCACAGTCACACATTAGCATGGTTACTTGGTGGTTCTCAGACTCGTGTTATTTGCTTGACCAAAACGTTGAGCTAGGCCACGAGGAAGGATCATGCGGGTAATTTCAGTCCAATGCAAGCTGGCTTGAGCTTTCTCCATAAAAAGCTGACAGGATCAATTGGGGCTTCGGACTAAACGCCCGAAGAGCGAAGGCGCCTACAAGCACGCCATGACAGAGCTGACGAATCTTTTCATTGGCTTAGCGAAGGATTTCACCTTAAAATCTGCCTGTTACTAGTGGAATAGTCATCCTTGCGACATGAGTGGATGTTTATAGAGTGTAGCTGCAACCGAAGGTTGGTGTGAGCTTTGAACACTCCTCATATCGACCTTGGTAACAACTGTCATTGGCCAGATACCCTCATTATGCAAGGAAGTGGGCTCTCAGACCAGCCATCGGACGTGAAAGCAGCCTGTATTCACAGCCTCATATTGCTTTGGGCTGATGTTGAAGGGTCTGAAGGATCATGAACATCCTCAGAGTAGTATAGGATGCGTGCATGCTTTGATTCACCCTCGTGTTGTTATCACGACGCCGCAATGTTGACGCTCTCTCGGCCGAGAGACGAGTAGCCTATGCTCATTTCACAGCCTTCGCTCCCTGTGCCCAGACTTGGCCTGTTATACTCCATGCATCGTTGAATCCTCGTTCTTACTCTTACGCTCTTTGTCCTACTGCGCATCCAACAAGTTATCTTTTCTCATTTACCCTGACCGGTGCAGCATTGACCAGCAATCAGTATTACACATGGGACAACCAACTATACCCCCAACGCCATCGGGGACTGATCTGAGCAACAAGACGGTGATTGTGACAGGCGGCAATGCAGGCATGGGCTACGAAGCTGCCCGGCAGTTGCTCGTATTACATGCATCGCGCGTCATCATCGCCGTGAGGTCTGCCGTCAAAGGCGAAGAGGCTGTGGCATCGTTGAAGCTTGACCTCGAAGTCAAAAAGCATAATCCAACTGCAACCATTGAAGCTTTCGTGCTCGACCTTGACGACTACAAATCAGGTTTAAGCTTTGCTCAGAAGGTCAAGCAAGAAGTGAAGGAATTGGACATCCTTCTTTGCAATGGAGGTGTCAACATCATGAAGTACCAGAAGAGTGTTGCTGGACACGAAAGAGTCATGCAAGGTTAGTCGAGCGAATGCACAAGCAAGCATACATGACTGACACATGGTTATCAGTAAATTGCTACACGCACGTCTTGATCGCTCTGGAGCTTCTGCCACTTCTCCAGGCCACTTCGAAGCTCCGCAACGCTCCCACCCATTTGACCTTTGTCGGATCCGCCACGCAGACCATGCACACTCTCGCCAAAAAGCCTGTCGCCGCCTCGGAGACAGTGCTCAGTCATTTCGATGACCAGAACATTTACAGCGGTCTGACTCGATACAGTGATAGCAAACTAGCTGTCAACGCTTATGTTCGCCGTCTATCGGCTCTTGTCTCTTCTTCCGAAGTCATCGTCAACAATCTCTGCCCTGGTCTGGTAGCCACAGGATTTGACAAACAACTGCCCGCATGGTTGAAGCCTCTCATGTTTGTATACCGCAAGATTGCCGCTCGTGATGTGCACGAAGGGTCTCGCACTCTCGTCTATGCATCAGCAGTCGCAGATGCAACTACCCACGGCAAATTCTTACAGTCCAACAAGATCGACCCGTAAGTTGTCCGCTGCACTTTGTGTGCCTTTCCATTGTGCTGACATTCTCGCCAGTGGTGCCCCATTCCTCGATCAACCCGCTGGCAAGACCTTTACCGATAAGCTGTGGGCGGAAACGGTGGCTGACATCGCGAGATTTGACGAGAACCTCAAGGTATACGCTTGATCTTGTCGTACCCTGGAGCTGAACTCTAATTATATTTTTCCTGCTTCGCTCTCTGCCGGACCATGTCATCTCTTTTGCCATGAGTGATCAATCGATCAACAAATAGAATACATGACAACATAATTTAATACCATACCTAAGTGCTATAAACCGAATCACTCACTCTGATCTACAATGTCATTGACGACCGCGAGAACATCGATAGAGAGCGAGTCTACTACTTACTCTCTTTGGACATTTCCGTAGCGCTGAAAAGGATCCTGCATTTTGACAGATAGAGAAGAGATGCTCGCCTAGGAAGGATGGAAGAAAGCAATGAGAGAGTTGCATCTTGAATGGAAATGCCACAAGCAAATTTTGAGACAGCCTCGATGTGAAGATGGCCCGAATTAAAAAGCTTGGTCAACCTTGGAGCGCCTTGATCACTTCTGCTGCCGCACGTTCGCCGCTACGGACCGCACCTTCCATATAACCCTTCCATTCGCCAGCTGTTTCCGTACCAGCGAAGTGCAAGTCCAGCCATGGCACTCTTAAGCTCCCACCTCCAAGCTTTGAAAAAACTCCTGGCGGTAGAGCGGTGCAAGGACAACCCCAACCAGAATATTCATCGTTGATCCACTCGTAAGTGACCAGTTGGATGAACTCCTTGTCGACGATATCTTCCGCGCCGAAGAGCTGACCGATCTGTTTCAGCAGGCTTTGTTCGCGCTCGCTGTCTGATAGTGCCGACCACGCTCGACCGGGTATGCCGCTCATGAAGCATGTGAGAATGTGCTTGTTATCCGCTGGACTGCTGGTGTCACGAATGACAGACGAGGGGCCAATGAAAGATTGTGTGAGGCCGCAGAAGCCTTTTTCTACCCAGAATGGTGATTTGAACACCATCATGGCTTTCGTGTAGTATCCATAGGTGGTCGCTTCAATCCATGATCGCTTGCCAGAAGGTAAGTCGGGCGAGAAAGAAATGTTCTTGAGCGCAGGTGTGGGGAGGGTTGTAACGACCTTGCGAGCATGGATTGTGTGATCCTTGGTGTGTACCTCCACGGCGCCAGCTCCAGTATTGTTGTTGATAGCCGTCACCGGACTTGATAGACGAATCGTACCTTCAGGCAAATCACCAGAAAGTCCTTTGGAGAATAGCTGCATTCCCTGACGTACACGAAGATGCTGGCCACCACCTTTGCGATCTGAACGCATTTGTAGAAGTCCACCTCCAGATTTGCAGTAGTTGAGGAAGTACAAAGCTGATACATGGTTGGGCTCTTGTCCGAGCATTGCTCGCGTCCATACTGTTCCTGTTGATAAAGCTGTTGCGGTGGCTCCTCGTGATTTCAGGTACTCTTCGAAGCTTATTGAATCCAAGTCCTTGTCGTTCGGGTCGAAAACATCCAGAAGTTGGCAATCTGCTTCGCACATATCACGAATTCGTGCTACATCTTGCACAGTTGCAGCATCGAACTGAACTCATTAGTACTGCTCAGCCTTGCATACGAACAAGTCTTACCTGTGGTAATTCGCCATATGGGAAGCTCGATATCTTTCCGCTACCATCTTGTATTGCACAATTACCGGTAGTATTCTGCTCAATGAACTCTGCATTGTATTGCTTGGCCAAGCCATACACTCGAGTCTGGTTGACATCATTGATCCAAGCAGCGCCCAGGTCGACAGTCCCCTTTCCGTCTGGAAGTTCCTGACTCCAAGTCTTGCCGCCGACGCGATCTCTTGCTTCCAAGATGACACAAGAGAGGCCTGATCTTACGATGTCGCGAGCTGCGGTCAAGCCGGCGAGTCCAGCGCCAATCACGACGACGTCGAGGTTTTCCATCATGCACGTATTTTTGGGTTGAAGATATCCAGTACCCTCGGTGAATTGATGCTTGATGGTCTAAGGAGACAAATCACGACGACCGCGTGGCAGATATAGGACGAGGACGAAGTATGAAGTTTGAGACGCGTTATCATCGCCGGCCTTCACCTTCTGCCCAGCGCCTCAACCGGAAGCTAATCGCTCGCCGGCCCATACAGTATCAAGTTTTTTTTTCTCCGACAACGGGAAACATGTTGTTTGCCCGTGACAAGGACTTGGTGGTGACAGCTTGAAAGTGCCTATCTTTGCCGAGGCGGATAAGGTGGGGGGGCTGGCCTATCTCCTGGGGAGACTTCGGGTCGGGATGAGCTTCCTTTTGTGTCGTGTTGTACATTACCAGTCTTGAATGGGATGTATTGTGGCATATGGAGATACACATACGGAAGCCCGTGCCGGCATCTCACCTGCGACTGCGTCTCTCAATTCAGTGAGCGTCGGTCGCTGGGTTGCGTTCACGCCCAGCTTTCACATCTTCCGTGGCGCAATTGGCTAGTGCGTTCGGCTGTGACGCCTGGAAAGAATTCTCAAGACAAACAAAAAGAAAAACAAAGCTCTCTCGCACCTTGCTAACCGTTCTTCAATCACACAACAGCTGCAAAGAAGCAAAATCAAAAGATCAGCTCTCCCGGACAGGCTTGAACTGTCAACCTCTCGATAGCCGATTTCTTTCGAAATCTTAACAGTCGAACGCGCTAGCCAATTGCGCCACGGAAGATGTGAAAGCTGGGCTTTCTGTGGCTTGGTTGGCGGATGCGGAACTCGAGCGAATATGATTCATTCCGTGAGTGCCGATTGCACGTACATGATTGACTTATGCAGAGTCAATAGGGTCAGGACAATTCAAGCCTTGTCCGAGAGAACTGATCTTGTTCTTTTGGCTCTTGAGTAGATGCTGCGAGATTTTCGGTGTGGCGCGGAGCTCCGCTTCCATCCGAGGCATCATGTCTCGAGATTTTGTGTATCTACGAGGTGAGGAGTTAGCATTTCCTGCATTTTCAGAGCTTGCAAAGGAATCATACTCAGTAGAGTCGCTCGAGACGTTGAAGGTGGTGTAGCTCGAAGTTCTATGTTGCCTTTTTGGCACTATGCTGCTGTTGTCTCGAAATCTTTGGTCATCTCTGTGTTTCTTTAGTCCAGGATTTGTGAAATGCCAGCCGTTGACCTATAGATAGCTCTACCTCCTCGACAAGGGCATCTTTTCAAGCGAGAGTAAGCAATTGACTCTTTCAAACATCAAGGCATATATCCCACAAAGTCAAACATGCGTATCTAGTATCGTTGTGGAGAAACACGACATCTTTGGCTGAAAACCATGGTTGCATGTGTCACCCGGACGCTCCCATGGGGCGGAGGGCGGAGCGGAGTCTTGGCTTGGCATTGGAGTCGCGCGGCGCGATGACATCGACACTTTTTCGCGTCGACATTCTCTTGATATTCTTTCTCTTACCATCTCGTTCTTGAATAGCACACCGAATTTGCTCATAAGCTCAGCAGTCAGGTCCATCATCTCAAGCGATCGTAAGATTCATGTGGTCAACTGCGCCACTGTCAGATCCTTGTTCTTCTGTCCCCTGCGTACCTTCAATCGATACGTGAATCGATTCATGATGGACAACTTACAAAGACATCGGCTGTAGAGACCTTGGTCATGTCTGATCATCTGTAGTTCACGAAATTCGCTTGACACGTCATGAGATGTTTCGCTCTCACCTATCCTTCCTGTTCTGGCAAGAGAACCTCCGCCCAAGCTACTCATCCAATATTAGCTGTCGATCAAGGTCAAGCGTTATCGCTTCTGCTCGAGGTTTGTTACAAATCCACACTTACAAGAATCGACCAGCAGAATGTACGGTTCAATTATATAATGACTGCTTGAGAGCATGACCAACAACGACAACACCGACACCAGCGCACGCAAATGATGGTTTCTTCAGTCTTTTTCGGAGCTGCCCTCTCCGCTTCACTGGCAGCAGCGTATGCACCAGGTCTTGAACTTGTTTACTCCCTCGATCGAGCTACTCAAGGCATCGCTATCTCCGCCGACGGCCGCAAGTTTCTTTCTCAACGTTACTCCCTCACCGCAGCACCTCAAGCTGTTGAGCTCTTGAACGACAACACGACAAGACTGTATCCTAACGCAGCTTGGAACTCGTATAACGCGAGCGACAACTCTTCTGACCCGTATGAGACCTTCGTCAGCATTGATGGCGCACGCATTGGTCCCGATGGACGCTACTGGCTTGTGGATGGCGGTTCCTCTGGTCTCAATGGCTCTACTAAACTGGTCGGCGTCAATCTGAGCAACGATACTGTTGACAAAATCTATCATCTCGACAATATCATTGCCTCCGACAGTGGCATTGATGACGTTCGCTTCAACGCAGCTGCAGAAGTTGCATACCTCAGCGATACCGCTGGTGCACTTGTCGTCCTAAACATGACTTCTGGTACTGGCGTCCGCGTCCTCGTCGACGATCCGTCAGCTGTTGCCTGGTTTCCCATGATGTACAATGGTACTCTGGTTCCAGGCTACCAGGGCGCGGATAGTACTTTGGCTGTTGGACTTGATCAGATAGAAGTATCTCCTGATGGCACCTGGCTCTACTATCAACCCTGCAATGGTGGCCTCTACAAGATCGAGACTTCTCTCGTCGATGCCTCCCTCACCAACTCTACTCTTGCAGCGACTCTGGGTGATTACGCCATCCCGGTCGCATTGACCCCTTCCACTGGTGGTACAACTATTGACGGAGATGGGAACATCTATTTCAGCGATACCAACCTCCTCGCCATCTGGAAAGTTACACCCGAAGGCAGAGCGACTATTCTGGTTCAAGATGATGCGCTAATCTGGACTGATCTGATGTGGGTCACTGCGGACAAGAAGCTGTGGCTACCTGCTAGTCAAATGAGACCCGGAGCTGATGGATTGATGGCCCAAGGTCCCAACAACATCTTCACTTTCCCTATTGATGCTGGTCCGAGTCCGATTGATCATGCTTGAAGCATCATCAAGAAGTGTGAAGAGAGGAGGCTTGAGCTTGCCGTTAGACTGAGGCCTGAAAGTGACTATCAATATGCCGCATGCGTATCAACTGCGATCAAACTTTGATATACGCTCTACTCACAGGATCCTGTGATTGGTCCGCATGATAACACCGGAGTTATACGATTGCACAATGACATTGGGGTAATCGAGAGCTTGACTTCCTGCTGTCCTCCTCTCTCTTTCTCTGGATATAATTCGAGTTCTCAAAATCTTTGTGCAATATCACAGTTATGTCGTATCAACATCTACCAAAGAAGAGGTTACATGTCAAATAAGCATGCGATATGCGCTTGACAAAAGCACTCTCTAGATTTATCAGCTGATCCTACCGCTAGATCTTCCAATCAATATTTCTTGGTCGTCCTCGTGGTACTGCCGGCATCATTCGGATACGCGTCAGCAACTGTGCCAAGCTCGGGCAACGATACCATCAGGGACTTAGAATCAAGAGCCGTATACGGCTTCCAAGTTTTGGTCGTCAACTTTGATCTATTACCGACGCCGATAGACTTCAACAGACTTTGTGTTATCCTTGTCGGTGTCTGGGGACCCCGGATCTCGACACCACTGACACGGAAATAATCTTCGTGTTCCCTAAACCTTGTCGGTAAACCACGGCTATCTCTGTTTCACAGTCGCTCGGTATCTGGTTTGGTGTGTGTTATATGAAGCTGGACGATTTCACATGTTTGCCATGTTATCTGCAGCTGCTTTCATACAGGACCATCATGCTCTTCCCATATTTGTGGTTTCTATATTGTATTGCCGTTCAGGCCACACTTGTTCGGAAACATGACGAGACTTTTATGCCAGACTTCTCGCTACGAGTTACAGTCAAGAATATCTCGCAAGGATGCTTCTTTCGAGAATCCGTCGTTGTTAATGGTACTTCCCCGGGCCCTACTCTTCGCATCAAGCCGAACAAGGTCTCATGGATCAGAGTGTACAATGACATGGCTGACCAGAATTTGACCATGGTGAGCCTAGATGAACACCGCTCGTCACAGGGAGACGCTTACGAGGTTCCAGCACTGGCATGGCTTGTCTCAAAGAATGGCAATCTTCTCCGATGGCACGCCCGTTTCACAATGGCCTATAGCACCAATGCACTACTTTGATTACGAGATTCTGCCAGGGGAAAGTGATGCAGGAACATCATTCTATCATTCACATGTCGGTTTCCAAGCTGTTACTGCGAATGGCGCTCTCATTGTTGAAGATGTTCGAAGTCCGCCATATCACTATGATGATGAGCGTATTCTTCAACTGACGGACTACTTCAACAAGACAGACTCTGTGATCGAACAGGGGTTGACTTCCAACCCATTCGTCTGGTCTGGAGAGACGAATGGCGTACTTGTTAACGGCGTCGGAGTGGGAATAGGCAAACAGAATGATTCATCCTGCAAGCTCCCTGTCGTCGACGTCTTGCCAGGGAAAATTTATTGCATGAGAATCATCGGAGCAACAGCACTGTCGCATGTCTCAATGGCATTCGAAGGCCACGAAAACCTCACCATCATCGCCGCCGACGCAAGATACACCCAGCCCTATAATGTTTCCCACATTTAGGTCGGCAGTGGCCAACGCTTCGACATTCTCTTCAAGACCAAAACAATCGACGAGCTCAAAGGCTCAAATCGCACACAATTCTGGATACAATTCGAAACCCGCGATCGGCCAAGCGTATATCGTGGATACGCATCTCTCCGCTACACAATCCCCGGTGCAAAAAGAGCTATTACCCCTCCAGCGCCATCAACACCACCACTGTCTCTACCCAACACAACATACTCATGGTTAGAATATTCTCTTCAACCCCTCGTACCCAACAACTTCCCCACCGCCGCAGAAGTGACCCGCCGCGTCACCATGACAGTCCAACAATTTCAAAACGGCAGCATCTATTGGTCGCAAAACGGGTTAAATTGGACAGACCACATCGCGACACCAATGCTAATAGACATATACAAAAGAGGCGACGCCGCAATGCCCAATCACACCCGAGCACTCCAAAACAACAACTGGGACCCAATAACAAAATTCTGGTCCGCTGAAATCGGCCAAGTGTTGGAGATGATAATCCAGAATACTGGATCTTTGGTGGAAAAAATGCTGGTGGGTTGGATATTCATCCTTTTCATGCGCACGGGGGGCATTTCTGGGATATCGGGTGTGGGGATGGGATGTATGATGTTGTGGCTAATGAGGAGAAATTGAAGGGGTATCGACCTGTGTTGAGGGATACGACGATGTTGTATCGGTATGCTGATGTTGGGGAGGCGGGTAAAGATGCTAGTTGGAGGGATTGGAGATTGAGGGTTAATCAGCCTGGTGTGTATGTTATTCATTGTCATATTTTGCAACATATGGTTATGGGTAAGTTGCTCTACTATCAATATACTGAGGAGTTTGATTGCTGACTTTTTCGATCGCATAGGTATGTCTACAGGTTGGGTGTTTGGTACTTCGGCAAGTGAGATTCAGAATATACCCTACAATGATATATCCGGGTATCTGGATTTCGGAGGTAATGCTTACGGAAGTACAGCGCTGTATCCTGAAGTCGTTGAATACTTCAAGAACGTAGTGCCAGAGATCTGATATGATAGAAATGCTCATTGAATAATATTTGAAGTCCGGCTTTTTCTTCTGGCGCCCTTTCGAATTCCAATCTCAAGTCGCATGGGAAGTGACTGATATTTGCGACATCAAGTGGCAGAAACGCGGTTGGAGTTTTGGAGTGGTGGGTCTTGCGACCAGCAGCGAAAAACGCTAAGATGCAGCATGTTACAGCTTTATTGCGCTTACTCATTCGTCACGCTCTACACCCAGTTTTGGCATCTTTTCGACCTTATACAAGATTATGTTTATTAGAAATCAATTGTTCTATTTTTTTTCCCTAGGACGACGAGATAACCTCTTAATTTCATCTCATGCATCAACCAAACACTTCCATCATAAAGTGATATTCGATAAACGTCTTATCCTCTCTTCCCCTCGCAGTCAAAGCACGACATCTATCAGCAAGTTGATAGCCAACAACAGGTGCACCGCAAAAAAACACTCCAACCTTAAATCCATCGCTCAATTCCTCAATCTTCTTCTTATCCCCTCGCCACAACCTTTTCTTCGCAGCTAACAGCTTACACATGTCTTCATAATGCGTATCCATAATCATCTTCATATCCGGACGGCCGAAATGCGTGGGGTTGATCAATCCGGTGATTGGACTTTCCGGATGTTCGGGGGTGCGGTGTTTTTCCAACAGCCAGCGGAAAACATGTGTGGAAAGGTCTTTGCGTTTTTGGGTCACGTGGGTGGTGATGCGGAAATCGATGTTGGAGTGGTGGGATGTGCGGTCTTGGGATGAAGTCGCGTAGATATAGTTGAGGAGGTCGGAAAACCAGAGGAGATTGTTGCGGTCGCGGACCATCCAGTGGAAATCTACGCGTTTGTAATCTTCCAGGTCGTAGGATGATATGTCGGTGGTTGATGGGCTGTGGCTGGAGGTGGCTTCTTGATGTGGAAGTTCGTGTTTCTTTAGAGTGGCGGAAGGTTCTTCGGAGACGGGAGTGCTTGCTTCGGTCTTTTCGTTGTCGCTGGGCACATCGGTGGTTTGACGACTGAGTTGGCGAGATTGCCTGCGTGAGTCGGCCGCTTTTTGGTATGGTGAAGGACGCCATTTCTTTGTGCCCAGTCGTTGTTCTTCTCTCATCTGCAGGTCAGTAAGGATGCCAGAGAATGGTGTGACACCAATGCCGGCGCCAACAATGATGGTCTGATCAAAGTCATAGAAGCGCTGAGCAGGAGCGCCATACGGTCCATCAATGCCGATCTTGATCTTGGTAGGTTCCTGAGAGGTTCCGAGCTTTCTCAGCTTCCCTGTCCAGTTGCCATCCGTCTTGATGTGTAGCTGCAACTCATTGCCAATGCAGGTGGAGATGGTGAACGGGTGCCACTGGAAGCGACTCAATTGAGGGACCTGCAGGAGGACGTATTGCCCAGCTCGGTAGTCAAAGTTGCGAGAGGCAGGCATCATGACGGTGATGCACACAGTCTCTTTGTCGAGAACTTCCAAGTAGGCGGACAGTGGTGAGAATCCATTGCACGTCCTGACGATACGTTCGAGCAAGACCAGGAGAACAGGGAAAGCGAGGAAGTAGCCCATCATGGGCCATTGCAAGTATCCGACTGTACCGTGAGCCATGAGGAAAGCGAAGATGGGGAACATGAGCAAATGCCCAATCTGGAAGACTTCGTATGACCTGCGGCGGACCCAAGGCAAACTCGTCGCTCCAATAACCCAGAATAGACCAAAGATTACCAGTCCAGTCCAACCAGGAAGTGATCTGATCCAGGCTACGTATGGCCTCGGCACTGCATCTGGACCCAGGAAAGCAGCGACTTCATCCTGTTGAGCCGGTCTACTAGCATAGAGCATGCTTCCGGTAAGATGGCCAATAGCATGGAGCGAGGCAAAGAGTAACGCCACAAGCGACATCTTGATATGAAACTCTTGCGACAAATCCCAGTTGACGAATCTCGAGATCCAGTAAAAGCGGCGTAGTGCAGTGCTCAACCAGCGACACATGGAAAGCACCAGGAAGAACATGGTCGGGTACAAGACTCCTGCAGACGTCTTTGCCAGTACAACGCCCCAACCAAATGTCTCTCTGTATGGAGAAGTGGTGAGATATTTGACCATCTGCCAGATGCCAAAGGCGAGTTGCATCGAGACGACAACAGCGAGGAAGCCGTACTCAGGTCCATGCACTTCCCAGTAAGCGCGAAGTCGCCTTGCATAAGACATCTTCTTCACAAAGTCTGCTTGTTCGTCCTCCTCTTTCTTCTCTTGTTCCATGGATGGTATCTGCCATGATTGTACTATTCTTTTGAACTCGGCAATGGGGACGTGGTTTTCGTTTGTGCCCATGAAGCCTCGGAGAAACTGATGGCGTTTGTCGGAGCGGTCTTCATGGTGGAGGTTATGTTCGGCGGGTTCGGGAGCTGGGTCGTTGTCAGCAATGCCGTTCTGAGTTTCAGAGAGCATTGCTTACCTATCTCTCGCGATACCTCATCGAGTTTCGCTTCGACTTCGTGGTATTCGATCAAGCCATCATTGTCCGTATCCAGCTCACTCAAGAACTGGTCAATCTCCTCCTCTGTCAAATGTTTGAAATTCGGATCCATTGGATATGTGCTTCGCTGTTGCGATAGTCAATGCACAAGTGTTAAATGTCGCGAAAGTGAAAGTAAAGAAGGGTAAAAGTCCAGCTCACCCTTTGGTTTGACCTACCATGAGCAATACGGGCAGCGACTCCCATATATGACCTACCTCAGCAGCACACATCCCCTTCTCCCAAGACCTACAAGTCGTACAGATAAAACGGCATCTCGACAAACATGCGTAGGCCAAGCTGCCACGCTACTGGGCAATCTTCCAACCACAACCTTGTCCGGCAGAGCTGGGCGCCAAACAGTACCAGGGCATGGCGACATCTGGAGCTTCTTGTCCTTTGAGTTTTGCGACAATGGTTCCCTTGGTCGATCTGGGGAGAAGGAGAGACCCTTGGTGTGTATCGCACATTTTTTGACCTTTGTGGCTGACTCTTGGCGTGGCGTGTCGTCATGGCCTCCGAGGACTCCGGGGGTGCAGGGAGGACTTGTGAGAGGTTGAGCAAGAGACAAGGAGTTTGCCAATTCTTCCACAACATGCCATGAACTTTCTATCAAGTTTTGTTTGCTTGAGCGTGCGGGAAGTGTCAAGATAAGGAGCTCGATCTTGACATGTCGTGGTCAGCTATCTGATGATGGCATGAATGGACTTTCTGCTACACGATCGCGCCTTCTCTCCTCGCAGGTTCTACCTTTATCTGCTTCTTCGCGATGCATCTCTCCTCCAGCCATCTGGCGAACTGTACTGACGGTACATCCACAACCCGTGTGAATATGTCGGCTAACCATATCGTAACAACCAACACACAACTCGCCATGAGAACAAAACAGCCCTCTTTTCGCAGACGGGTGTTCGTCCCGATTAACCTCCAGGATATCTCCAATAACCCGTACCCAAGAGTATGTATAACAGCTCCATGGACCAAGTAAAGCGAGAAAGATATCCTACTCAGATATTGCGAGACACAATTCGTAAACATCCGTTGTAGAGAGCGATGGTTCGATGTGGACCATACGAGTAAAAGAGCTCCCCATCCAGTCCAGTACCGATGCCAGTCTTTGATGTATTTTGGTATCAGAGAATAGAGTAAGGACCAGCCAGGTGCGTGTTCGAATTGTCTTTCGGGTTGACCGCCGAGGTATAGACCGCAGATGAAAGCCAAGATGTAGATTGTAGACCAGAGGAGTCCAGACTTTGGATGAGAATGATCAAACGTATGTAATGCGGCAAGAGTGTCGCGACGGACAGCCAGTTCAGCGAGGATGAAGCCGCCGTAGAACAACACCATCTCCCAGCGATCTACTTGATGCGCCCATGCGATCAAGCAGATCAGACTCAGCATTCTGTATCTCGTGCGCAACTGACAAAGGCCAAGTTGCGTGACGTACAAGATAATAGAAGCTCGCTGCATCCCCAAGTCAGCTATCGGTCTCAACAAACACTCGATGCAACTCACATATTCAACCTTGATAGTCCAAAGATGACCATCCATCTCCATCCCCTCAGCACTGAACGGATTCACAAAGCCCGCCATATCCTTACACCAAACCCCCAAACCCTCACACCTCTGAGGATGATATTCCCTATGCCCAACCAACCTCTTCCCATCCACCGCCAACCCCCTAGTCCACTCATACCCCCCCAACCTCAACAAAACCAAAATCACAAACGTACTAGCAAAACAAGGCGCATACAACCTAACCCCCCTCCTAACCAAACTCCTCCCCAACCTCCTCCCCAACTCCCCAATCTCTGCTTTCCTCATCTGCATAACTGGCTTCCAACTCAACGCAAACCCCGAAACAACGAAAAATATCGAAACCATGAAATTGCCATTGTAAAAACTTCGGATTAGAGGGAGACGGAGGAAATCCTTATGGGAGGGATTGTATGCGGTATAGACGTCGTGGGTTGAGTAGGAGAGATGGTAGAGAAAGACCATTAAAGCGGCGAGTCCGCGCATACCGTCTAGCCATGCTGTAGGATGGGGTTGATTCGAAGGAGTCCGTGGATCATAAGAAGACTGCAGGAATGTCGGGAGAAGGAAAACGAGTAGTCGCTTTGCGGTCTGAGAGAGCGATGATTTCGAAAGGTAAATGGTGCTTTTTCTCAATGCTTCTGTTGTGAATGGTCCTGGAGATGTATCATCCACTACTGAAGATTCAGCCGTCGACATTAGACGCTGCTCTTCAATCATGTTGTCGGGACAGGTGATAAGCTGCTATAAGACAACGATGAGGATGCGATATGGAAGTAACACAAAAGTACATCGCGGAGGAAAGACATTCAGAAATCTTTTCCATGATTCAAGTCAATGATCTCGAATACTTGATTCAATGTTAAAGGAAAAGTCGAGCTGAAAGACGTTGGCAAGGGGCTAAAGATGAGGAGATTGGGTGTGTTTCATGCAAGGCTATTGCACAAGATGCGGCGAGAATTATGCAAGATCTTGTTCACGACGTAATTCGACGGACAATTCACAACATCAATTTGCTAAAAACTAACCACTACTTCCATATTTTCTACACTTTCGGAGACGATAAAGAATTGCTCCTTCCTTTGAGCTCCTTGATTTAGAAGTCAATGCAGACCTTTCCGACATGCGACCCACCAGTTAGGTATTCAAAAGCCTTAATGACTTCTTCCCTCGAAGAGCCAAACACCTTGTCAACAGGCACGGCAACATTTCTCGTACTGAAGAAACGAATAGCCTCTTCAAGAAGTTGTGTAGATCCCACAGTGATACCTCTAACCACACAACCCTTGGACAAAGCAAGACCAGCCACATCGGGCATATCCTCCTGCTTGGCTGCAGAAAGGAATCCCACGACTGAGATGTTACCGCCTATGGTGATGGCTTCGAGACTTTGCTTGATGGTGCCTGAGCCGCCGTTCTCGATTATGTAGTCGACACCGCTGCCATTGGTCAGCTTACGGGCTTCTTCGGCCCAGTTGGGGGTTGTTTTGTAGTTGATTGTGTGATCGACGCCAAAGTTCTTCTTGACGTATTGAAGTTTCTCGTCGGAAGATGAGGTAATGATGGTGGTCGCGCCTGCGGCTTTGGCGATTTGGAGGGCGGTCATGGAAACGCCGCCGGTGCCTGGGAAAGTTTGCATGTTAGTCTGGTGCTCAGTATCTCGAACAAAGCAAGTGTAGCAGCTTACCTTGAAGAAGCACAGTCTGGCCGGGACGCAGAGGGATGTTTCCGTACAAGCAGTTCCAAGCAGTCACGCCGGTGCACACGGTGCTCGCCCAACTGGCAGTAGAAATGTCACTGCCAGCAGGGAGCTTGATGACGGCAGAAGCAGGAACTGCTACATACTCTCTCAAAACTCCGTCCACAGGGCCACCGAGACCGTTGTTCCAGTTCTTCTGAGGTCCGTACAGGTTTGTCGGATCGAAGGTGCACACGACAAGGTCGCCTTTCTCGACGTTGTTGACGGCACATCCGGATTCGACAACTTCACCACAGGCGTCGGAACAAGGAACGACCATATCCTTGACGGGGAAAGGGTATGAGCCGTTGCTCACACCGACATCGCGATAGTTCAAAGAGACACTCTTGACTTTGATGAGGACTTCATGCTTGTCTGGTGTTGGGATTTCTTCTTCGTGGAGCTGAATTTCTTGGAAGGAAGTGCGTGCATGCAGGCGGAAGACTTTGTTTGTCGGCATGGTGATGATTGACGGATTGTGATGCAATGTGGTTGGTGGTGGATGAGATGTTCTAGAGGATCCAAGTCCTGCTATTTATGCGCGAAGTCAAGGTCGGTGACATCGTTTCCGGAACGCTGCGCATGGCTCCAAGAGGTTTCGGATTGGTAATTCTTGCTGTGTGAATAATCACTTCCTCCAAAGAGTGTTGTTGTGTCGTCAGTTCGCCGTTTCTCCACCCCCGAATCGGGACAAGGTGCTTGTGATTTCTCCAACTTTTCTCCCTCTCCAACTTTCTCCACTCCTTACACTTGGGAGTCGCGCACTCCGCCAGAGAGTTTCAAGAGCACTTGAAATGACTGAATTGCCATTATTTCGCCGATTTGAAATCGGCCACTTGTGCATTTTTATCTTGCCTGTTGTAGATGCACCGGCTTTGATTTTGAGTTTGCAGCATACATCATGTCAGCATAAAGATTCAATGACTTCCCAAGAATAGCGACCAAAGGCCATCGGATCTTTGCAGTAAGCACGTGAGCCCATGTCCTCAACACCATGATGCCGAGCTCAAAGCAGGTTGCAGTGGATGTCGAAGGCATCACAATCTCCGGTACTGATACAGCGATTTCCTTCATCATTGATTGAAGACAATGAATGGCCTGCAACTCTTCAACTGCAGAAGTTTGTAGTCAGCGTGAAGCCCGAAATGTCTGCCAGCTCAGAAACCTACGTGGCGGAGAAGAATCGCAGCCCTTGGCAGCGATGGAAAAGAGCCATCTACTCAAGAAAACACCGCATTCTAGAACCGACAGTGCTTGAGGTACGCTTGAAAAATGCTCGGAAACATGAGACACATACGCAATCCCGATATTGACCGCTACTTTGAGCTGATGGATAGAGCGCTGAAGTGGCAGTAGTGAATACACTGAGCCGTGTGTCTTGTCCGAAGCAACGCGCAAAGATCTTGCGATTTCTTGGGGAGCGCGAGACTGTAGCAGGCCATGTATACCGAGATCCGCATGGAGCCGTACAGATGCCAGATCCTGGTATGCCATGATGTTCGAGTAGTGTAATTTTGCATCGCGAAGTTTGGACACTGAGCCCAGGGAAGATGTATAAGTCGACTCCAGAGACTGTATTGCGCGCCTGGGACAGCGTTTTTTTAGAGGTTTGTTGTCTAATAACAAGACGAAGATTCACTTACTGCAGTTCTGCTATAGCCTCCTGTCCCATGGTATCCCCGGTCGCAGTGTGTAATTGACGTAGATAGTAGGTTCGTTGTAGCAACGCCAATGCCAGGATGGTGCAGCCAAACTCAGAGGTGTTGGGCGAGGAGATTATCTTGGGGGTTTCGACTGCGGAAAGCAATGCGCGGAAGCTGTCTTGGAATGCCATTGGCTGAGTCTGCTGCATTCTTACAGCCAACCACTCGGTCTCGCTTTGTGCTTCCCATTGCTCTGTAGAACACGGCATGCACAATTGCCATTCACTGCACAGAGTTGGCGAGGGTACATTGTGCATGACTGTCTGCAGATTAAAAAAGCAAAATAGGGCGAGCTTGGTTCGTCTGTCTTGCTCCTCGTGTACCCAGTCGATCCAAGTCGTAGTAGGCCCATGAGGTTCTGAATGCTCAGTCAGCCCGTAGTGCCTTGCGACTTCGATCATAAGGGGTTGAAAGCCAAGAATTTCCTTGGTTATGGCAGTGATTTCTCCCCACATCCCGTAGAAGCCGAGCAGTAACAATGCTCTCAAGCTTTCCATGGCAGTATGCCGCTGTAGGTCAAAAACATCGTCCATAGTTCGCATTTCGAGGCCATCTGGTCTTGATCTTTGTGTTCCTTGCTCATTGATCTTTTGCCAAGCGCGTAAGTTGCTGAGAGCGATAGTCTTGGATGCATGGAACAGCTCATGGGATTTAGAACGTTCGAAACGCTGGTACGCACCAATTGCAGCCATAGCTAACATCGTCTCCGGACTGCAATCCTCCAGTGCCAAAGTAGGTAAGTGAATGAAAGGAAGATCTTGGTTGAAGTCTTCGACGTAGCCATCAAGATAGCGCATAATTGATTGTTGAGAAGGCATCAGAAAATATGGGAGATGCTGGTGAATAGCAAGTTGTAGCTGTTCATGGTTTCGTGCCTGCACCTCGGATATGTCTGATGTAGAGTGCGTCGTGTCGCAACCACTGCTGACTCCAGAGTCCTGGAACTCCGCACTAAGGTCTACAGGTATGTCAAATAGAAGAGTGCCCGGGTCCGCTTGTATCCCCATCGGATCCTGTGCTTCTGTCTGTGCAAGATCCATGTCATTCCAATCTAGATTCAGGTCACCGGTATTGAAGAGGCCGAGATAGTTGTCCATAGAAGTCAGATGATCTGCATCAGCTACAAGATGGTTTCCTGACTGATTGTCACCATTGGGTATCGCATCAAGTGTACCCGTGTTCGAGAAATCGGGATGCAAGATCTCAGAGACATCGCTGTATCGAGCGATCTGATGCTCGTCTTGATGGGTATTTGATCTCGCAGATGTCTGGATATCTAACGCGGAGGGACGAGCTGTGGTAGAACTGTTCGAGGCGACATTGTGCGAAATATCATTAGCGACTGGTGTAGCCCTTCCAGAGACTTCCGCACAAGTTTCATGAGCACGACGACCATGTCGCTTGAGCAGATCTTGCCTGGTAAACGTCCGTCCGCAAAAGCAGGAATATGGCCGTTCTTTGGTATCTTCACGCAAACAAAATTAGTTGTGAATTCTCATTGGGCAAATTTATAGAGTTGATGGACTCGATGGTGGTGGGGACATTATTTACGGGTTCGGAGGTGCCTTTGCAAATGCTCGAGGCGCGCGAAAGACCGATCGCAGGTACGACATTCGAAAGATCTTTCCTGTTCTTCCGAGTTTTGCATCATGATCATGAAAAAAACATCGAACAATCCATGCAAGCATGAAAAAGAAGAAACGATGAACGACTGCACGCGAAAGAGCTCGTGAAGGCAGGCCGTGCGTGACAAATGAGCGTTTTCGGAAATGGAACAAGAACGTCACTCTGTCATAAAAGTTTATGCAAAGCTTTCTGGTATTTCATCAAATACGTATATGCACAAATGCTCGCTGGAAACGAATAAAATATTCTAAACTCTGGCGGCGCGCAAAAAACCGACCATACCACCACAATACTGCGCCAGCATCTCAACTCTTTCCTTCTCTTCTACGACTCTGTCCCTCCATTCCTTAACCGCTTGTCTCAACTCTGCATCGTCGACGACAACATCAGAGTGTACTTTGAGGAAGACAGCCATCCAGGCTTGACCAAGCTCAAAGTCGCGTTTTGATGTGCAGACATAGGAGAGGGCGCGAACAAAGGCGACTAGCTCGTTGCAAGCATCTGATTCCGGATCAAAGGATGTAATTGGGGAAGACAGACTTCTGATCTCGATATCGGCGGCTGCGGGATTCAGACTCTTCAGATTTGTGATGAAGGGAGCAAAGTCGCCAGTTTCCGAAGCATCGCGCAGTAGTGATGTGAATCTCGAAACGGTGTTTTGGCGATCCATCTTCATGATGCGGCTACGCTCTTGCTCAATGGCGGCGAGATCTTGCGTGGTGTTTGTGTTTGCGATGGCGGGATTTGCTTGTCGTTCTTGTAAGGAGGGGAGGAAGAAAGGTGCCTTTTCTGGCTTCTTGGGCGCGGCGGTGGGAGCGTTCCGTTGGCGGATGATGTCCAAATGTAACAAGTTCTGCCAACGACTGCGAGGAACCAGTGATAATGAGACGAGATCGGAGGACAGAGCGTCCAATTCTGCGTCGGCATCGAGGTCGGCATCGATGTAGTCTTCGTCATCCGACTCAGCGTCAGGGGCGTTGGCAAGAGTGCCGATGATAGAGATGCTGCCTTCTCCTGATACTGTCGGTGCTTGGCCTTCGCTGGCAAGAATAGTCGACAGCTCTGCTTCGTTGATGTGGCGGGTAGGAACATGGGTGAAGAGGGTCTTGTTTGACCACACATCCACGCCGACATGCTCCTCACTCGCTGTTGCAAGGTACTCTCCTGTGGGAGAAAAGCTGATAGCGTTACATGTTGAGGGAAGCTTGAAGACATCGATCAAATGACCAGTAGGCAAGTCCCAAGCGCACACGAAAGATGACGTTGCTGCCATGACCCATCGTCCATCGTTGGAGAAGCCAAAGTCGGCAAAGTCGAAAGCCTTTGATTGTGATGATCGTGACATTCTCAACTCACGAATGAGCTTGAATGTGGTAACATCAACAACGCGGACACAGCCGTCAGAGCAAGAGAAAGCAGCAAGCTCAGATGAACGGTGCAATCTCAAGCCTGTAATCTCAACAGCTCCAGACCAGTCGATCTCATGCTTGAGAGCACCACTCATGAAGTCCCAGAACTTGATCTTGCCGTCAGCGCTGCAACTGATGACGGTGCGGTTCAAATTGTCAACAGCCAGACCAGTAACAGCGGCTGTGTGCTTGCCCTGTCCACGGTAGAACTTCTTCTTGCCAGACTCAGCGGCTGGAGCAATGGCTTCCTCTGCCTTTGCCAAGTCAAGCTTGAGTTGTTGTGCTTGGGCAGGAGTGAGTCGTGCAGGGTATCTCTGTCTGTGGCTTCCAGATTGCAAGTTGAACATGTCGATGCCACCATTTGCAGAACCAACAAGCGCAAAAGTACCGCAAGGTGAAACTGCAACACTCTTGACTTCTCCACCATCTTGAGTCTCAAAGGCCCATCTTCCAGCCTTCTTTCTGCCCCAGAACCAAGTTCTCGCCTTGTTGTCTCCTTGATGTGCGGTCACAACACTCTCCCATCCAGTCATGCTTGTAGCTTCGGTGCTGTTCTTGGTCTTTCCCTTGCCGGACTGCCAGATGGGGAATTTGCCAGGCATGGAGCCCATACCACCGTCGCGGTTGAGAGAGCATGCAATGGAAGTGATCGGAGGAGCCTTGAGTGCTTCGATGGTGTCTCTGCCTTCGGAGGAGAGGATACCCTGCTTCCTGGCCTTCTTTGTGACGTTACCCTGGGAAAGTTCGGTGCTTTGACCATCACGTCTCAAACTCCAGCCCCACAAACTGCGGTCCTTGCTAGTGCTGAGAAGCCATTTACCGCTTGCGTCTGAGCCGTCGGAAGCAGCAGGAAGGAAGGCTAGAGTTGTGACAGGTGCGCCATGACCGCTGCGCTGGTGCAGGATGCGAGGAACGGGGTTGAAGGGGCTCTCATCGAAGATCCAGGTCTTCAAACTGTTGTCCAGACCGCTCGTTGCGATGATAGCCTGACCAGGAAGGAATTCAACCTTGCTGACACCACCTGGCGAAGAAGATGACGGAGGAGCGTGAGCGCCACGCAGAACACCTTGCTTGCGACCGCCGTTGTTCAGATCCCATAATGTAACATCACCGCTCTCGTTTGAAGCAGTAGCCATGACACCAGCTCTTTTACCATCGTCTCCTGCACCCATGCCATCTGTTCTGAAAGTGATTGAAGTGATCGAGGGACCGTTTGTGCCGTGAGCGCTTGCGTTGAATTGGAGGATCTTTTTGTCGGCTTGAATATCCTGGATGATGAGAGGACCGGATTCGTATGCGATTGCGAGGAGGTTAAGGGCGGGCGTGGGCTGGAGAGCGGTAACGGCGCCGTAATCGGCAGCAGGAGGGAGGACCGAGTAGACCAGTTTGCCGCTTGAGACGTTCCAGATCTCGACAGTTCCGTCTTCCTTGCCAGCGACAATCTTGTTGAGCATGGTGGGCATGCTGCTGAGAGTTCCAGTGAAGGCTGAGGCGGTGACGCTCTGGAGAGTGGTGTAGAGTTCGTAGTTGGACGACTTCCAGACCAGAATCTGGTTGTCGCAAGCGCCGATGATCCATGAACCAAAGATACAGAAGGACTTGATGTTGTGTTCGTGGCGCAAAGGCATCTCCAGCTCAGCGATCTTCTTGCCTCTCTTGAAAATCCAGACACCGCGTTCTGACTCGGCAGCCTCAGCTCCCCAAGCGGCAAATACCAAGTCTTTCCATGCTATGCTTGCTGTAATGAACTCGGGAGTTTGAGGGCGGGTGATGAAGACGAGGTTGAGACCGCGGCGCAAGTCGTAGGTTTGCAGGCTTCGGCCGACGGATGTGGTAAGTTGGAAGGTCGTCTTTCCGAGAGCGATGCTGGTGAAGGGAACGGAAGTGGGCGAGACGAGGCCGACAGTCTACAGAACAGAGTCAGTATGGCTGGCATCGAAGATGATGGTACAAAGGACTTGCCCTGTACGGCGCAAAAAGTCGCGAAGAGCCAACCTGTCTCTGGCTCTTGACGACTATCTCATTCTGGTCAGTCCTTTGGCGCTTGACGGTCCGGCCTTCTTGAGCGCCGTTCGTAGCGACAGCAGCAGGCATGTTGTGTGGAATATGCTGTCGTGCACAAAAAGTCTCGTCTTTCCATCAAAACTTCAATCGCGACGCCAACATTTCTTGAGCTCGGACCAACTCCATCTTTCGCAATCGCCGCTAAACGCCGGCCCAAATTGATTACTCGAGTAAGCCAGAGGCAGGGAAGCACCGAAGCATGCCACCAAACACCCTGCATCATCATATCACCTGCGTGCATACCAAAATCACCCTGATCTTCCCTCTGTAGTGACCTGATTTCCTCCATCGCCATGTGTCCTTAGCATGATACCACTTGACCTATTCTTACCGTCTCCAAGACAAGACCGTGTGCCTATCCATCATTGTTTGAAGCCCAAGGGCTGCGTCACAGGCCATGGAGCCTTTGCATCGGACAAGCAGTTCAGAGAGCCAGCAATCGAGAAGGAGCTCGTCGGCGTCGCATATTCTGTCGTCTCCCTTGCTGGATCACAAAGCACACTATGCCGAACCCGATGTTGCTCGACTCAGCAGCGCCGCCGTCAAGAGGGCGAGTATCAGCATGCCACATCCGTTAAAGTCAAATCCCCATCTTTCTCCACCTCCGCGACGAGCATCCAGGGCCCATTCCGAGCACAATCTGCTGGCCCACGTCCTGCAAGCACACAGGATGGCTTCTTCCAGTCTACCGGACTCGTCTGCCATCATCGACGACTCGGACGCGACTCCCATCGACACGCACCACAACAGCGAACCCAACCTCGCCGTGCCCCGCCAAGATAACGACGACTCGAATCGCCTTTCTTTTTCCCTCTACCAATTGGGCTCTGCTCTGTACGACCGTGCAAGGGGCGCTGTTTCAAGTACTCCTGCCAGTTCTGTCGCCGGTTCAGAAACGGATGGTAAGTTTCTTGACCATTTTTTCCACTTTTTTCAGCACACCAAGACCCTCTTCGATTCGTCTTTCGTCATTGTGCTTGTGCTCAACCGTCACAGCCAAAAGCAATCCACCCATCTTATCTCTACAAAACCCCTGTCTAACCACCAACAGCTGCTCCTAGGCTAGACGCCGCCTCTCTGTCGTTACCTGCTTCCGCCCCCAACGGCACCCTCTCTGCGCCCGCCGCCGCCATGAACCGCGACAACACTCTCCCACCGCCCGTTCAGTCCGAGCCCAACTCGACTGCAACCTCCCCTAGAGCCAGCATGTTCGCTACCTTCCCCCGCAACCCTCCCCCGTCCTCGAACGCGAACCCTCGGGGCAGAACTCCGCAATCGAGAAGAGTTAGCAGCAGCACAGTCAACAGCGCATCTCCTAGTACCGAGCGCCCTGAACAAGACAAGCCCGTACCCATTGGCAAGATCGGTATCTGCGCTCTTGACAGCAAGGCCAGAAGCAAGCCCAGTCGTAACATTCTGAACAGGCTCATCAAAGAGGGCGAGTTCGAGGTCATTGTCTTTGGTGACAAGGTCATCCTGGACGAAGATGTCGAGAATTGGCCCGTCTGCGACTTTCTCATCTCCTTCTTCTCCGAAGGCTTCCCTCTGGACAAGGCTATCGCATACGCCAAACTGCGCAAACCCTTCTGTGTTAATGACCTACCCATGCAGACCATCCTCTGGGATCGCCGTATCTGCCTACAAATCCTCACAAAGCTCAACGTCCCCACGCCCGAACGTGTCGAAGTCAACCGCGACGGAGGTCCCAAGGTGCAATCTGCCGACATTGCCCAGAGATGCTTCGAGAAGACTGGCCTCCGATTCCCTGTACTGGGCAGCCAGCCCGAGCCCGAGTCACAGCAAACCGCAAACCCTGTCGTGGAATTGCTGGACGATGGCGACACCATCTCAGTCGACGGCAAGACTCTGACCAAGCCTTTCGTCGAGAAGCCCACCGACGGCGAAGATCACAACATCCACATCTACTATCCTAAGAGCCAGGGAGGAGGTGGCAGAAGATTGTTCCGCAAGGTCAACAACAAGAGTTCGGAAAAGGACGAGACTTTGACAGTACCCAGATCTATCACAGAACCTGGAAGCAGCTACATCTACGAACAGTTCCTTAAGGTGGAGAATGCTGAAGATGTCAAGGCTTACACCGTCGGTCCCGAATACTGCCACGCTGAGACCAGAAAGTCCCCTGTCGTTGATGGTGTCGTCAAGCGTAACCCCAACGGTAAGGAGGTTCGCTATGTCACAAGCTTGAGCAAGGTAGAGGCCGGTATGGCCTCAAGAATTGCCGAAGGTTTCGGACAACGCGTGTGTGGTTTTGACCTGCTCCGTGTGGGCGAGAAGAGTTACGTTATCGACGTCAATGGCTGGAGTTTTGTCAAGGATAACAACGACTACTACGACAAATGCGCAAACGTCCTGAAGAGCATGTTTATCCGCGAAAAGGTCAGAGTGGAGAACAAGCAACAGCAACAACAACAGCAACAGCAGCAACAGGCTACTTCCGCTCCCACGTCGGCACCAGAGGACAACTACGAAAGAGAAGCTCCTGGAACACACCGTAAAAGCACCGTCTCAAACCACCGCAGCCATCTCAAGTCAGTCTTCCGCTCCGCCAGCGCCAACAGACTACGAGAAATGGCCAACAAGAAGCCTGGCTCGCCCGAAATATCCCAGCTCCCGTCTCCTATCACCTCACCGCCAAACTTCGAGACGCTCCCTCTTCCTCGCAGTCCCGGCATTCCTCAAACAGAGCAGCTCCCTCCTGCTATGCTTGATGAGAATCACCAGTACCAGACTTTGCAGGAGTCTATCCACGAAGAGGAACACCATGAGCCCGTCCCCGCCCCTGCTTCCAAGTCGCAATGGAAGCTCAAGGGAATGGTTGCTGTCATTCGTCATGCCGACCGTACACCCAAGCAAAAGTTCAAGTTCACCTTCCACACAAAGCCTTTCGTCGATCTGCTCAAGGGTCATCGTGAGGAAGTCTTGCTTGTCGGAGAAGCTGCCCTGAAGAGCGTACAGGAAGCCGTCCAACAAGCCCTGCGCGAGGGCGAGGAGGACCAGACCAAGCTCCGCACTCTGTCCAACGCACTTGACAAGAAGGGTAGCTGGCCCGGTACAAAGGTCCAGATCAAGCCCATGTTCCGTAAGAGAAGACAGGAAGAGCTCCCCGCCGAACTCCAGGACAAGGTTTCCGTCGATCAGGACGGCAATGCAAAGCCAAAGGCTGATCCTCTGCAGACTGTTGATGCAGAGGCTGCTGACAAGCACTCGCGCAGTGAGTCCATGTCGGACGTAACATTGTCCAGGATCTCCGCTGCCGAGAACAACCTTGTACTCGACAAGCTGCAGCTCGTCATGAAGTGGGGTGGTGAACCTACTCATTCTGCTCGTTATCAAGCTCAGGATCTTGGTGATAACATGAGGAACGACCTGCTCTTGATGAACAAAGATGCCCTCAGAGATGTTCGCGTCTTCACCTCATCAGAACGTCGTGTCTCTACCAGTGCCCAAATCTTCACCGCCTCCTTTTTGGACCAGAAAGAGCTTGATCCAGACTTCATCTCGGTCCGTAAGGATCTTCTGGACGATTCGAATGCAGCCAAGGATGAGATGGACAAGGTCAAGAAGAAGCTGAAGGGGCTTCTCCGCCAAGGCAAGCAAGCTCCCGAGCAGTTTGCTTGGCCCAAGGACGGCACTCCCGAGCCTTACTTGGTTGTCCGCAGTGTCGTTGAGCTGATGAAGTTCCACCGTCGCGTCATGCTTCAGAACTTCACCAGACTTCGTCCTGAAGGAGAAGGAGGACCACCTATCAAAAGCCCACCTAGCAATGCCTCATCGGCCAGCCTTGAGACAACCAAGAGCGAGACTACTGGTCTTGACGCCAAACAGATCCAGTCAAGATGGTGCTGCGGTGAAGATGCCTCGTTGTTCAAGGAACGTTGGGAGAAGCTCTTCAAGGAATTCACCGATGCCGAAAAGGTCGACCCTAGTAAGATTAGTGAGCTCTACGACACGATGAAGTTTGATGCCCTGCACAATCGTCAGTTCCTTGAATGGGTCTTTACCCCAAGCGGCGACATGGTTGATGACGACCAAGAACGACCCGACACTCTCAAGCGTACCGCCTCTGCAGACATGAGAGAAGAGTTTGGTCAGACACACGAAGGTCTCAAACCAGCAAAGGAGGCGACTCAACCCGACAAGGACGGCCAGCCTGCCAAGCAGCAAGACAAGGAGAAGAGTGATGATAAAGACAAATTATCTCACATGGCAAGCTTGAGAAGACGTTCCGAGAATGCTTCCACGACCTTCAAGAACGCTCAAGCTACTTTGGCTAATCGTGTCTCTGGTCACCCCGAGTCGTACTTCTCGCTCTTCACCGGCAACAGAGATCTTCCCGAGTCAAAGGCAAAGATTGACGAGCGTCTCGAGAAACTGAGAGAGCTGTACCGTTTCTCGAAGGTACTCTTCGACTACATTGGTCCTCAAGAGTATGGTATGCTGGAGAGCGAGAAGCTCGAGATTGGTCTTCTAACCAGTCTTCCCTTGCTCAAGGAGATTGTCACCGATCTGGAGGAAGGTATGTGCAGCGAGCCTCCGACTTATAGACTGCATTCGCTAACTCATCATTCACAGTGCAAGCGTCCGAAGACGCCAAGTCGTTCATCTACTTCACCAAGGAATCTCACATCTACACTCTCCTCAACTCCATCATTGAAGGTGGTGTGCAAACCAAGATTGCCCGCAACGCCATCCCCGAACTCGACTACCTTTCGCAAATCTGCTTCGAACTCTATGAATCTCAGAACGAAGCACCCACAGACGGCTCCGAAGGCAGCTGCTTCAACTACAGCATTCGCATCACCCTCTCGCCTGGTTGTCATGCTTTCGACCCGCTTGACGTCCAGCTTGACAGCAAGCACTGTATTGGCTGCACTCCTCGCAGAAGTCTGACCCCTCATGTTGAGTGGAAGGAGATTCTCGAGACACTGAGAGCCAAATTCCACACTGTCAAATTGCCCAAGAGTTTCCTGGCCGTCAACTTGAGTGAGAAGGTTCCTCAGGCCTTTGCTGCTCCAGAAGAGGGTTCTGCTGAGCCCAAGGTTGTTGGTGTGGAGGCCAGTCCCATTGCTCCTGCTCATCAACCTTGATTGGTGAAACAGCACTTCTGAATCAAGGGTTTCGGCGTATTCTAGGCTATGTTTTATGATCGCGTTGGAAGGTGTTCTGATTTGGGTTTACAGATAGATAGATTCCATGTACACGTTCCATTCACGTCCATCCATAACCAATTCTGAGATATAATCTTATGTGGCCGCCGTGTTCCTCATTGCCAAGTTTCTCCCCACCTCCGTGAGGGAGCCTCGGCAAGCATGTGCCAACCGCTTCTTCTTTCTGGACCAAGGTCACACCTTCCCAAGTCAAGTCATGTAAAAGTGTTCAGTCCCATCTGGAATAGATATCTCATGCATTTGAACTTTCGAGTCAATACGCAATGAATGACATACAACTCATACCCATCACGCTGCCCCAGTTGGCCACACTACGACCGGGTTCTACCAGCAGCGCAAAGTCAATACCGGCGCGACAAGCTGAGGAAGAAGTATTGGATATCAATACGTCGGTCGAGCAGTCTCTTGCCCCTGTGGATGGAGGGCTTGCTGCTTGGAGATTGCTTTTTGCTGCCTTTGTCTTTGAGACATTGCTTTGGGGTGAGTGATTATTGTCGCCCAAAGCATTGGAGAGCATCGAAAGATTGTCTAACCCGGATACCTTGTGATAACAGGTTTCCCTCTCTCCTTTGGTGTGTTTCAAGAATACTATTCCAAGACAACCGAGTTTGCAGGAAATCGCTACATTCCTGTTGTTGGTACTGTTGCTTCTGGGTTAGGTTATCTGGGTGCTCCTCTTGCTATGGCTTTCATCCAACGCTTCTCTCGGTATCGAAGGCAGATGATATGGATAGGCTGTCAGTTATCTCTTTCGTATCTCTCAGATTTCTTCCGATACCTTACTGATATTCACTAGGGCCCATTTGTATACTCGGCCTCGCCCTCGGCTCCTTTGCCTCTTCTCTAGAAGCATTGATCTTATCTCAAGGTATTGCATATGGAACAGGCTTCTTGATATTTTACTACCCCATCTTATCGATGGTGGACGAATACTGGATAGCCAAACGAGGAATGGCATATGGAATCCTTTGCGCTGCTTCTGGATTTTCTGGTGCTTTCATGCCTTTTGTATTGCAAAGTCTGTTGCACATGTATGGTTGGAGGATTACCCTCCGCGCTGTCGCTGTTGCGTTGACCGTTGCTACCGGCCCTCTGATTCCTGTGCTCGAAGGCCGATTGCCAGAATCCAGAGCCACAATTAGGAGCAAGATCAATTGGAAGTTTCTGGAAAGTTCAACCTTCTGGATTTACTCGACTGCGAATCTCCTCCAAGGCTTTGGATACCTTTTCCCTGCTTTGTATCTACCTTCTTTCGCTTCTTCTCTGGGGCTTGGAGCAAACAGCGGCGCGATACTTTTGGCCATCATGTCCATCTCCCAAGTTGCTGGGCAGTTCACTTTTGGCTACCTGTCTGATCGCAAGGTACCCGTCAATATTCTCGCTTTGCTTTCTACGACCATGGCGGCTATTGCTTGTCTTGCGATTTGGAGGAATGCTTCTTCTTTGCCTATTCTCGTTGTCTTTGCTATCTTTTATGGTTTCTTCGGTGCTGGATTCACGGCTACTTGGGCCAGGATGACGAGTGCAATTACTGAGGATATTGTGACTGCACCCATGGTGTTTGGGTTGTTGAACTTTGGCAAGGGTGTTGGCAATGTTCTTGCCGGTCCGATCGGAGGTATTCTTGTCTCTGACAGTGCTGGGATACAAGATGGCGGAAATTATCGATTGGTCATTCTGTTCACTGGGGTTTGTATGGTTGCCAGTGCTTGTGTTATTTGCTCCAGATACTGCAAGATTGAATTCGATCGCGTGCGGGGAGGTGCTTAGTCACTAGCAAGCAATCCTCAGGCTCTTGACCCGTCACTCCTCGCCTAAAAGTGATTACCCATACCATGCCCTAACGATCAACTTAGGGCTCGGAACCTCGTGACCGCAAGATGGTCGGACGGGGGAACGTGCGAGAGGTTGCCTGTGGGGAAATAAGCGTGAACTCGGCCGGGCTGTGGGGAATTCAGGGACGAACTGCGGGGATTCTTAAGTTCGAATTGTCATTGAGCAACGGGTAAACTCTTGCTCCTTCTTATTTCGCGATCTGAGTGCCAATCAGGGGAGTTCGGCAGGTCTTTGCTGTGGGGAAGGTGGATATGATATGCTCAAGCACTGATATTTATGTCTTGTAAGCTCTGCCGTGCCATGTGGTTTGATGTACCGGCGAGAGCGGGATTGAACGGCAGAGAGTCTAGAAGGATTGTAGATGATACAATGCAGTTGGTGGAAGGGTTTTATAAGGACCGAACATCCTGGTTGAAGACGCATTACTCACACAACTCTCATACACGCACATCATGAGGATCTCATCCGCCATCTCTGCCTTGACCGCATTGGTCTCGGTTACCAGTGCTGCTGCAACCACAAAGGCTGTTTCAGCCTCGGTCACCTTTGACAACAACAGAAGATTCTTGTTCGACACCGATGGCAGACAGATTGATGCCTATGGTTCAAAGGTCAACAACTTCAACGGCAAATACTACCTCTACGGCAATTCGTTCTCGGAGACTGGCGTCGCTTATGGCATAAAGTCGTACTCTTCAAGCGATCTTCAATCATGGTATGCATCGAAGATTCGTGCAAAAGAGGACTGAATGCTGACATTCCTCCTTTTCAGGCAATACGAAGGACTCCTCTTCGATCCTGCCAACAAGAACAACCCCTGCGCTGGGTCTGGCGGTTGTGGACGCCCTCACATCGTGTATAACCCAAACAAGAAGTCATATGTTCTCTGGGCCAATGCTGGAGAAGTCGGCTACGTGGTTGCAACATCAACATCGCCTACTGGTCCATTTGTCTTCTCCGCCGCGAGAGCTCTCATCGACCCTGCCTTTGACGGTCTGCAGCCAGCCGACTTCACCGTCGAAGTCATCAACGGTACTGGTTACATTGTCTTCTCGGCTTTGAACTTCAGAAGCCCCAATGCTGGCAATGTCTGGCCTCCAATCTTCCAGAACCTGCATGTCAGCAAGTTGACAGACGACTTCATGAACACAACCAGAGTCAGCTACCCGGTCAGCTCGGCTGCCGGAGATCTGATTGACAATGAAGCCGAGTCGCCTGATATTTTCAAGGTCGGAAACACCTTCTATGTTGCTGCTTCAAATACCTGCGGTTACTGCAATGGCTCAATCGCGCTGCTGTATCGCTCAAACTCTATCCAAGGTCCATGGACTCGCCAAATCCTCGAAGGATACTCTTGCAATGGTCAAGTTGAAGGCGTTCTCCCTCTGACAAATCCTGCAAACGGTGCTGTAACCAATGTCTGGCACTCAACTTCTGTTCCTGGGGGTCCTCGTACTGGATTCGGCGGCCACATCTTCCAACCCCTGACTTTCAACGCCGACGGCAGCGCAAAGAACCTCGACTGCTCGACCACTGCATCCTTCCCCGTCACCTTCACCAAGGGCAACGGCACAGCACCAGCAGGAAATGCGACAAAGGCCGTTGATACCACACCAGCCCTTGCTGTATACAACCCCGTCTGCGATTCCGACTCTTTCATCTTGTACCAAACCTGGACAGCATCGAAAGCCGGAACCATCAAGAGCGTCTCCCTGAACGTCGCTCGTGGCTCGCAGACCGTACCTCTCACCCTTACCGTCTTTAAGCTTAACTCCTTGAACGATCTCTTCACACCTGGTTTCAAGTGGACCGCTCTCGGCACCGCTGCCTTCAACGCAAACCAGACAACCTACACTTTCGACACCGTAACCGTACCCGTTACTACCAATTCCACAGTGACCAAGGGTGAATTGTTGGGTTTGTCGATCTCGGGAGCTGATTATTCGCCTTGGTGTCATTTGGAGTATTCGACTACTCAAGATTGTGGATTCAAGTTGTACCAGCAGGGCAACGGGCAGTACTCTTGGAGAGGACTGCAGGGAAAGAACCCGCCAGTTTATGAGAGGCAGGGCAAGAGTGTCAAGTTTTTCGCGACGTACGCTTGAGCGTATCGTTCAGCACTGTGTCCATTCTGTACATATCACAGCAATTGTAAGCAATACCACGCAAGAATTGTACTCTGCGTCTTGTATTTGAGATGGTTGCAA
Organism: Aureobasidium pullulans EXF-150; assembly: GCF_000721785.1. NCBI lineage: Eukaryota > Fungi > Ascomycota > Dothideomycetes > Dothideales > Saccotheciaceae > Aureobasidium > Aureobasidium pullulans. The sequence goes on along the minus strand of NW_021941063.1, from coordinate 44,093 downwards.
AGAGCGGAATGGTTGCGACAGCGTCTTCATACAAATGTCGGTGATCGGTGTTTTGGCGATTACCAATCCTCGCGGTTGCGAGAGCGTTTCGGCGTGAGATTTCACCGAGCGCAGCAAATTCTTGACAAGCAAATCATCTGCCCGTTGAACCTTCTTTCACTCCTTCCAAGCCTCGTAGATTCGACTCACCTGTTTGCGTCTTGAGTACGTGCTACTGGTCATCGTTAGCATGTTAATTAGCTATCTTTACTAGGACCGTAGGCCGTAGGGATATAAGCGTTAAAACTCGATTTTGAACTTTCCGAATTCCGGCGTGCGGGGTCTAATTTCTAAAGCTTTCCGACTCGCTTAGCGACTCGCACCTTGCCTCGCAAATTCCGCGAAACTTCGTCCTAAAACAACAAACAAATAATATGCCGCGGCCGCAAACTAACATTAACGACTTTAAGGATCTAATCCGGTACTAGATATAGTACGGCCTTCGTTTAGAAGGCGTATAGAACAATCTATTCTATAACTATAGTATACGAGTATCTCGACGTACGCTTTAAAGGAGGCTTTAAGAGTAGCAAATTATAACATATCGTTAAAGGCTTACTACCGAAGATGAAGGCCCTCTTACTATATATATTATAGACCTATTCTATTTATACCTACTAACCGACGAGTAGATAGTAGAGATCCTTACCCTTAAAGGGTTCGATGTTAGCAAATATATAGTTAAAAAGAAGAGACTAGCTATACGCCTCTATAAGCGACCCCCTTAGGAATTAGAAGAGGAGATCGAGGCTATAATACGAGACTACATTATATAGGAATACCGTAACGGTAAGGTCGAGGACTATAGTAAGGGTTATCTATATAGCTATCTTCGAGATTAATATCAATAATTCTATATTATTAGAAGGTAAGTCTAACTTACAACTAGACTCGTAGAGTAACTTATAGATATTAACTCGCCATACGACTCGTAGTAGACTTATAGCTAATTATTTTTATGCCTATAGGGAACGAGTCTACTATATCGCTCGATCTATTACGCTAGAAGGCTTCGAATGCCGACTTAAGAAACAGTTCGTACGCCGTATAGCATATAAGAGCCTAGGGCTAAACTAGACATAGTTAATAGATGCTTACTATAAGCTAGAGTACTAGGGAATTAAGATCTATGCTACTATTAATTACTTCTTAAGGAACATTATATAGATATACGTTAGCATATCCGCTCGCACTACTATCTCTATATTAGAGTAATACATTATAATAGTTAAAGCTACTAGTTATATGCCTTAGTTCGTACGAACTAACCGAGGAGTAGAGACTATAATAGCTATAGATGCTTACTACTACCTTATACGGTTAGTATAGGGCGACATACTGTTCTTAGATTGCTTTAAGTTTAGAACTAGTAAGTAGAACTAGAGGATTAAGTCTTAGTAGGGGCAAGTTACAAAGTATAAGATATAACTCGCTAAGAACTTATAATGTTAACTCGTAATGTTAACTCGTAATGGACTTATAATGCTAACTTATAACATTAGCAATTCTTACCTAATAGAGAACCTATTTTAAACGTCTTATTTTAGAGCAGATCTTTACTAGAGACTCTACTATCGACCGTATTGCGCTCCTTACTATCTATATACTAATAATCCGCTAGAACGTAATAAGCTTCGTACACTAATAGAATAATTACTTAGTTAGAAAGTAGGAAGGTAAAGTTACTAGGCTACTAAAGCTTAACTATAATTACCCTTAGCGTAAGGGGGTCTATATAGAGGATTAAGGCATTAGCGTTAACCCTAAGCTACTAGAGCTATTTAAGTAATACCTCGAGGGCTACAATCTAGACGAATACCTACTAGAAAGCGTTATTATATAGTATAGAGATAAGCTCCGTTAGGCATTTCCCTTAGATCTTTACCCTTGTACTTTCGATAGTAATAGCGACATATAAGGAAGCATAATTAGACTAGATAGTGCTAACCGTATACACTACCTTACATATAAACACCTTCGAAGTAGGATTATAGAATACATCCTCTTAGGAGAAGAACCTCTTCTAGTAGAGTCTAAAAAGCTACAAGGTGCTCGTAATTAGTAAGCGTATTTAAGGGTAGTAGAGGCGTTTAATGTAGCTAATAGAGACATCCTTAGTCCCTTATTTAAGTTCGATGCGTTATAAGAGGTAGATAGAATAGTAAGAAGGGAGATAGGCGCTTAAATCTAGACTCGTAGTAGACTTATAATTAACTCGTATATTCCTCGCATTTAACTCGTAGTAGACTCGTAGTAGACTCGTAGATTATCTTATATAGACCTAAAAGTTTATATAATTTCCTACTTGTAGTAGCCTCGCTTACTAACTTATAGATCTTATAGGAATAAAACCTTACTTATTAAATCGTCCTACCTTCTCCTCCTTCTTCTTCTTCTCTTCTATCCTCTCTATTATAGACGAAAGCATACTAGACTAGGGCCCGGAATAGCTATACTACTATACGTTTAATAGTAAACCGTATAATAAATATGCTATATATAACTTCTACCCTACGTGCTCTCGTCGTAATCTAATTAAACCTAAGGATAGACTAGTTATTAACACTTAAGCTACTAGTAGCGTACTAGAACGTAGAGTAACCGCTACTCCCTCGTCCCCTATACCTTTCTCTTACGCTTAAAAGGTCTTTCTAGCACCTACTACAGTAGAAAGCGAACGTAACTAAGTAAATAAAAAGATCCGCCTTAATTAAGAGAAGCTACGCGTAGAGGCTAGATCTATCACTCCATTACTTAGAAGTCTATAGAAGCCTTAGTAATAGCTATAGGAGAGGAACTATAAGTTCGAGTTAGCTACATATAAGATTATATTATATAGGGACCCTAATAACAACCTTAAGGAATAGGACCCTCTACGCTATATAGGCTAATAGGTAGAGTCCCTCTCTAATAGGACTTACTAGTTAATAAGCTTAATAAGTTAAACTATCTAGCTAATCTATTTATACGCTACTACCCTTAGGATAATATATTAGTTAAATCCGCCTAGAACTGCACCTTTATTAATAGCTTCTAGAAGGGAAACGAGCTAATCTAGTATAGTAAACGTACCCTCTAATACGACAGTCTATAAGAGGTCTTACGTCCTTACTATTAGCTAAAGGTTAGAACTTACGCTATAGATCTTTATTTTAAAATAGAAGAGGTTAAGCTAAGGGCCCCCTTACCTACTCCTAGCGAGGTTACTAGTACTCTTACTACTACTACTAGCGCTAATGCTAATGCTTCTAGTGCTGTCGCTAGCACTAAGATTAAATAAGAACAACTTAGTTAGACTTAGAAGGTAACTCGTAGCTACCTTACAATGTAGACTCGCCCGCTAATAGTTATAGCCTTTTAATCTAGATAAGCCTCCTCTACTTATTCGTCTTACTTCCGACTCTCTAACACTAATTACGCCTTACTCTATGCGTATTTAATCATCTATCAAAGGTTATACTATAGTTCTAAGAAAGAGGAAGCGTATATTAGACAGCATTACTCTAAATAATATAAAGTAGTTAAAGCTAGCTACTAAAACCCTACCGCTTACGACTCGTAGTGCGACTCGTAAAGCGACTTATAACTTAAACTAGGTAGATTAAGCATAAGAGTAATATCGAGTATCTTCTAGAGTATAGTCTTACTCTCTACGAGTTAGTATGCGAGTTAGCTACGAGTTGTCGCACTAGGAAATTCGCTTGTTTATTTGTTTACTTCTCGAAAATTTTAACTAACTTTTACCTATATAATATTACTCTTACACTTCCTTCTACTATTACTCTTCTACTATTATTACTCCTCTACTATCGTATACTTATAATAAGCGACTCTAACTATAATACTGCTATACGCGCCGCTTACGACCGCGACGAGAGCATCTACTATAGTAACCGCCTAGCTAGCGTTACCGACGACGACCTTAACGACATAACTACTACTAATACGGCTACCTTACCTATTAACGACGAGACCTTTAAAGAGGTCGACGCTACTCCTAACCTTACCCTCCCTCGCTACTCTACCCGTAATAGTAAGACTAATACTACCCTCGACGTCGATATAGCTACTACCCTTACCCCTACTAAGAAATCCGCCTCTAAGAAGAAGGCTAAGGCTACTACTAAGGCCGATAGGGCCGCCTCTCGTATCTAGGCTACCCTAAAGAAGGCTACTAGCTCGAAGAAAGAGGCTACCTCCTATATAACCTATAAGCGTATTAAGAGATACCGTCGCGAGAGGTTCGAGGCTAAGGCTACTCTTACTAAGAATAAGGCTAAGGCTAAGGATAAGGACGAGATAGAGGATAAAGATATAGGTAATGTCTCTAGCATCCCTACTATCCCTTCTAACGAGTAAGACTTATTAGTTCTACTACTTTTTCTCTTACTAATTTAAATAGCGATTTGCCTAAGGACCTTCATAGACTAGTTTGCCCTTCTAGTAACTACTACTATAGCATCGGCCTTATTAAGTAGAGAACCTTACTTATTAACGCTAGCGATGCCTATACTAATAGTAATAAGGCTACTCTTAAGAAGGTAAAGGCGAGCATCCTTAACGCTCTTAAGGCCGAGCGTATAGAAGATAATAAGGAGGGAGAGGATGCTAGTACTCTATACGACACCTATAAGAAGAAGGGTCTAAAGTGCTATATATAGATCGATAAGAGTAATAGTAGTAGCTATACCTTCTATAAGTGCCTCTACCGCCCTAAGTGTAACGCTATTAAGGTAAGCAAATTTAACTCGTAGCTAACTCGTAGTAGACTCGTAAATCGACTCGTAGTAGACTCGCAAATTAACTCGTAAATTATATAACTTATAATCTACGAGTCGGTTTACGAGTCTACTACGAGTTAGCTACGAGTTAACTTACGAGTCCTTTACGAGTTAACCTCCGAGTTAACTCGTAACGGACTCGTAGAAGACTCGTAAACTAATACGATTTATAGGCTAACCCCGATAGTAGTATTAACTCTCCCTCTACCGCTACCTCTATTTGCCGTCCTCTCTAGGACTTAGAGGACGAAGCTAATGCCGACGAAGCTATTTAGGAGATTAGGGATTCCCTTAAGGCTGCCGAGACTGCCGCTAAGAGCGCTTAAGCTTTTATAAAGGCCGCTACTAGTAGTGCTAAGCTTACTTGCAACTTCTTTTCTAAGTCTACTAGTTAGGCCTCTAATGCTACTAAGGCCGTTAATTAGATTAAGTAGCTCTCTATCGTCTAGTTAGAGCGTATAAATAACACCGAGGCCGTCTCTTAAGAGGCTAGCTTCTACTCTTCTTAAGCTAGCGCTAATGCTCTTATTACTCGTAAGGCTACTAATGCTATTTAGTTAGTAGTTACTTAGATCTTTAATGCTAGCTATACTAATGCTAACGCTTAGCACCCTGTCCTCGCTATAATCCTTAACTGCCTTACTAGCCTCGAGCGTAGCTATACTACGCTTAAATAGGAAAACCGCGCCCTTTATTAGCGTGTTAACGTAGAGGTAGCTAAGTTCGATGCCTATAGAACCCGTAACCCTAGCCGTTTCCCTAAGGCCGAAGATAAGGTTTAAATGCTATTACTAGAGTTATAGTTACTACGGAGGAGTTAATTGCTTTAATTGCCTTTAAGATACCCTAATAGCGTTATTTACTTTAGCGAGTCCACTGCGAGTCCTCTACGAGTCGCAAATTTAGAGATTTTGAGCCAATTTGCCCTATAGACTAGTGCCCTAAATCGAGTTTTGACGCTTGTATCCCTATGGCCCACGGTCACTGGTCGTTCACTGCAAAGACTCACAGTTTCTACCGACACACCGGTCGAAGATGGCGGGAAGGATTGTAAGCCGGACCCGAGAGGCTCCAATTGGTTGTCAGCCGGCGCCAAATTGATCCCGACTGTTGTCGCGACCGAAAGTTTCACCCTACGGACTTTTTGCATCGGAGAATAAAAAGATAGGTCTTCCCATGTAAGTCGTGTTCTTTCTATACCATCTTCATCTGCATCAACATCTGGATTCCTCGGTCTATAACACACATTAGCACTCTGCTCTCACTCACTGCGACGAACAAATCCCAGCATCAGCGCTTCCGCGAGACAGTTCTCTACAAATCCCACAACACCAGTCATCAATCATGTCGTCGCATGTTGTCATTATCGGCGGTTCCTACGCAGGAGCCAAAGTTGCACACAAGGTCCTCAAGGAAACACCCAACTCCAAGGTCACTTTAATCGATGCCTCGGATGTCTTCTACTTTAACATTGCCTCGCCGCGAATTATCGCCAAGCCCAAGGAAGCCAAGGTCGACCAATACTTGATTCCCATCATGGACAAGTTCAAGCATTATCCCACCAACAGATTCACTTTCGTACAAGGTCTTGTGAATACGGTGGACACTTCCGCCAAGATCGTGAAAGTCGAAGGAAAGCAGGATATCTCTTACGATTATCTGGTTGTCGCTTCTGGATCTACAACTCCCGGAACTGTTGGCAAGGAAGCTATTCCCTTCAAGACTACTGGAGCGGATATCCGCGAGAAGGTTGAGGATGCTCAAAAAAGAGTAGCAGCCGCCGACAGTATTGTCATCATCGGCGCAGGCCCTGTCGGAGTCGAAGCTGCTGGTGAGATTGCACAAGCATATCCCAAGACCAAAGTCACTCTCATCGCATCCCACAATCAAGTCCTTCCCGATCTCAAGCCTTCTGCCGGAAAGTCAGCACATGCCAGTCTGGAAAACCTGGGCGTCAAGATCATTTACTCTGTTCGTGTTGACGACAGCAAGCAAGATCCCTCTGGCAGATTTACCGTCACCCTCAACAACGGCAAGACTATTGAAGCGGCACTTGTCATTTCTGCAGCGGGAAACATCGCAAACACTTCTTTCATGCCCCGTGACGCACTCGACTCAGATGGCTGGATCAACGTCGACAAGAACATGCGCGTCACCTCCGTCACCGACAAGTCCGTCTACGCTCTGGGTGACGCCACAATGTACAAGCAGCGATACGCACTTAAGATCAACGACCAGATCCCCGTCGTTGCCAACAACCTCAAGAACGCCATCACAAACACTGGCGCCGTGAAGACCTATGACGCTACTGACAAGCTCATGGTCTTTGTGCCAATTGGCAGCAAGACTGGTACTGGACAGATTGGTGGATGGGTGCCTTTCAGTTTCATGGTTGCTTTCGCAAAAGGCAAAGATTATTTCATGTCGAGAGCTGCTACTTTTATTGCCGCATAGAGTCTTGCGCTTGAGATTTTCGGTGCTCGTTTTTTCTTGCTTCATAGCGTGAGATATCCTGTCTGATCTTGGTTGATATATCCAATAGCATAATAGAGTCTTTTCATTACTTCAAGTCGAGTTTCCCGGCTTCTACTGCCCAGTCGCAAGTTGTCATTGGATTATCCAGCGTTCGCGGTTCACAAGGCTAAATCGAATCATTGCTAAGGGAATGCAGGGAATCATTCGAGATTCAAAAGCTTCCAGTGACAAGCCTGAGACGAGCATTCTCTCAAACCAAACCCAGTGCCCATGTCTTACTTGATGGATTCGAGCATATCCGACTGCTGATATACCTGAGCGGCTCAATATACAAGGGCCGGAACAAAAGCTTGTCGAACCTTGTTGCGTTGACATCTGCATGTCCAAGAAAAGAAGGGAAAGCGCGAAACGATGGTCGCCGCTGACTCATCACTTGCCGTCGTACTTCTCCTTCGCTTGCGCAACCTCGACCGTCCCTTCTGCATCAACGTTGAACCAAGAGAATAGCATGATGACTTGATCATGCCATTTAGCCGCCCTCACAAGTTGTGTTGTCTTTCTGGCCTTCGACTTCGTATATCGCTTAGCTTGTGCTCGTTCAATTTGAAACTCGATTGCTCCTCAGCCGGCGGTGGGACGGGCCGCTTTACCGCTTCTTGAATATTGGGAAGCATGCGGATATCGAAAATCATGGTCCTTCTCGATGGAGTATTCGGCCCTGCATACTATCATCTGCCGAAGTGATCTTGGAACAACTCGAACCAAGCTTGAAGCAATTTCGAGGTAAGTCTTTCACGTACAGGCAACGCAAAGACATACGGAGCAGACAGATACCTTTCGTCATGCAACACCATCTTCCCTGCAGTAACCTAGCACCTGTCAAGCCGATCAAGCCTCCTCGGCCGAGTTATAGTTGTACGATCCTCCAAACAAGCTTCAGCGGACACGTTCCATGCAAGCCACCCCCAGGTTGGTTTGAGATGTACAGCGATCGAAGCTAACAACCATGTTGGCTAAACTGTATCTTGGTACCCCTTGATTATCCATATTGAGGCGGCATCTCTCAGGGAGCACGAGGTCCAATCTGCAAGTTTTCTTTGTCGTTCAGGGAGGGGCATGACATAACGATGGTAGACCAGGCCTTGTGGAGAGCGGGATGGCTGTTATTGTCAGGGTCAAGGGCTTCTCGGTTGAGCGTAATGGAGTCACCGATGCGGCAATGTGCTCGTTATAAGAGCCAGGGAAGTATGTCTTGTTCAGTCTTTTCTTTCCTTCAAAGCACTCTGAGAGTCCGACAACCCATTCCTCTTCTTCTTTTCTACCACTCCTTCGACCAATCATCAACATACATCATGCTTTTCAACACTCTCCTTCTCACGGTCGCTGCCTTTGGCTCTTCCGCAAACGCTGCTGCAGCTGCCTATGCACAGTGCGGAGGTCAAGGCTTCACTGGCGACAAGACCTGCGTCTCTGGCTACACTTGCGTAGCCAACGGCGTATACTACAGCCAATGCCTGCCCGCAAGCAACACCGCCAAGCCCGCATCTACTTCAAAGACCTCCGCGGCTCCTGTTTCGACCTCGAAGGCCGCCAGCGGTGGTGGTAGCAGTGGCACAACCTACAAGGCCTCCTTCACTCAATACGGCAGCGGTGATACTTTCGGAAGTGGCAACTGCAACACCAAGACCACCGCTTGTGGTTTCTACACTTCTGTAAGAACCAAATCCTTGATGTCACATCTTGCCCAGCATACTGACTTCTGCAGCCCGGTTATTCCGCCGCTCTTTCTCAAAACGCCTTTGGCGTAGGTCCTGGCGCAGGCGCCGGTCCAGCTTGCGGAACCTGCTGGAAGTTGACCGCCCAGACCGACAGTTCCGGCCACGCCCTCTCCAACGCTGGAAACACCATCATCGTTCAAATCACCAACCTCTGCCCTGCAGACGGAAACCCCCTGTGCTCGCAGAATGGCTTGACAGGAACAAACCAATACGGCGCCAACTTGAACTTTGATCTCTGCTTGAACAGCGGTGCTAATACTGCTTTGTTTGGAAATTCTGGTGTCGGGTTGGCTGTGGGAACTGCTGTGCAGGTTTCTTGCTCTCAATGGTCTGGTACTGTTGTTCACTGAAGAGAAGGTGATGAGGGCAGTGGAGAGAATTGGTTAGAGAACGGACAGTCTTTACCGTCAGATATTGAAACAAGGACCTATATGTCTTCGATCCTTCCCGAACATTGAATAGCGAAAGTCGCATCTTCAGAAGAGTACGATCGGTCAACTCTCAAGGCAGCTCCTATAGAGAACATGTCAATCGATACATCTCCACAAGTAATTGAAAAGGCACGTTCACCCCCACTGCAAGATTCGGACCTTCATCATGATCAGAGAACCAATCACTTGTTCAGAAGTTAGGGAATACATCGGTCCGACGTCGAGTTTTGATGAGCAGATGTAACCAAGTACATGGATACTCAGGTAGGGCATGATCATGTCCTTTGTGCTCCGAGGAGTAAGTCAAAACCGACCTCAGGGCAGCTATAGTCTTGTTGCGACAGGCGCACTAAAAAGTGAAGTCGAGTAATCCTTCTCACCGACTTGATGGGAAAACAAGAACCCGATGGTTTGGTATTTCTACTACGTCCATGACGCGGTCGTTGAAAGTAACAGTCCATCTGGCCCCATCCTCCGGGCAATATTTGTTCCTTCCAACGGTTTTATGTCTCACCGTTGTAGGAAGGGGTTTAAAGCCGAAGACACGCCCCCCCACACAGATCTTCGAAACCGCGAACGACTGCAGGGTTGTCGTCGGCCCAAAATGACTCCTGGTGATGTTATAGCGACCGTCACTTATGTTTGTTTGGTGTTTTCTTGCGCTTCGGTGTCTTTGAGGATTGTGGTTAGGCATAAATGGCTGGATCATGGGTTGAAGTTGGATGATTGGTTGATGATTGTGGCATTGGTGAGTGGATCATTACCAGAGTAGGATCATGCAATATTCTTGCACACAGCTCTTTTGTCGCGGTGTTGCTGCCTATGTTGCGATGAAGTTTGGCTGATTTTTTCGACGACAGGCAGTTTATTCGATATTCTGCGCCGTCATTATCGCATTCACTGTGGTCGAAAACCGCAATCCAATCTTGAAGGAGTCGAGCGCCGACTTGTTATTACTAGTAAGCATTTATCATTTCTTCGCTACAGTATTTCTAGCAAAATATTGACGGTGTCCCAAAGTTGCTTGCCATAGGAGAAGCCTTGTTTATGGTGACATCCATCGCCTTCAAAACTTCTCTAATGATCTTCTTCCGCCAATTCCTTCTCGAACGCAGACAACGTTATCTGGTCACTTCAATCACAGTTTTCTACTGCGCCATCTCTGTATTGGCCTTCTTCCTCGCTCTGGTTCCCTGCGGCACATTGAGCCACCTGGCCAGGAAAAGAGTTGAGAGAAAGTGCATTCCCACAAACGTCTGGAACGGGCTTCTCTACACTCACGGAGCCGTTTCAGCACTATCGGATTGGGTCTTTGCGCTACTACCTATCCTGGTCCTTTGGAAATCGTCTATGCCGGCCAAGACGAAACTGGGAGTGACTTTGCTGATGGTGTTTGCGGTTTGTGGATCTTTATGCGCGGTGCTGAGAACGATATATACCGGATCTCTGCACTTCGACGCCCGCTACTACGACGTAAACCACAAGCCGAGTTACCAACACGTTACCGCTTTGGTCATCAACATGGCTGTATTGGAGATGGGGATCGGGATTACGGCGGCGTCGGTGGCGTGCCTGATGCCCTTGTTTAGACGTTGCGCGGGATGGTTCCAGCGGCGTCTGGCGACGAGGTCTCGTCAGAGCGACATCCAAGGCAGGCGCAAGGATGGGGTCTCGACTACCTTGGGCGAAACGAACTCTGATCACTGGAGGAAGCCCAGCTTTGTTCGTCCTGATGTCGCATCATTCCAGTCTGGGAACCTGGACTTGAAGTTGTTCGGTGTCCTGCCTTCGGTAGATCCAATGACGGGAGAAGATATCTGCGGAGATTCTCTTGCGGACGATATGCCTTGATCAGAAAGCCAGGATTATCAGCGTTGAATGGTGTATGGAAGGTGAGCATCGATCTATTGTATACGATTGAAAAAGACACGACTAATCATCTAACACTACATGTAGTCGGTCTCTTCTCCGCATTCACCACCCCTCTACACAATAACAAGATCAGAGAAATGCACTTCAAGTCCCTCAGTAGAACTGTTGGCAGAATAAGTAGGCTTTCCAGCATAAACTCCAACCTGCAGAACAACATCATCACCAGCACGGTCCTCCAAGAACGCCCAAGTCACCTCTCTCAAAGGATATCTGCCCGCATCAGGGTTCTTCGCATCATTGAGAACGTAGACCCACATCTCAGAGCCCGATCTTTCGACGATAAATCTCGCAGTGGTGGCATTCTGAGGTTGTATGGGACTCAAACTCCAATCCGAGAATGCATAGGTGCCGACGGTGCCGTATTGAGGTGCTCCGTTTTCGACTTCGATGCCGGTCTTTACCCATTTGGAAGGCTTGGGGCCGGGGAAAATGATTGCAATACCTCCTTGATCGTATCTGGTCTTCCAGTCCGCGTTGACGGTTACAGCGATGGTGGTGAATGTGTTTGCCTTGATTTCACGGTACACATAAGGAACGGTGAAGTTGTCGGATTTCGGTTCAGCGTTGGGTCTCCAAAGATCGGTGGCTGGAGGTGTCGTGATGGAAAAAGACTTGTGGTCCTTGACGTGGATCTCGGGATGGTTGAGTGTTTTCCAAGCAGAGCTGGAAGTGTTGCTGCCGATGGTGGCAGGCAGGGAAATATGTTTAGGGTGTGACATTGCGTAGGTGGGGATAACGCCAGCAGTGAGCCCAAGGAAGAGGAAAACGGGTGTAGACCACATTGCAGAGGAATCGAGACAGACGGTAGTGATGATTTGACAACTGAGACGATGGTAGAGCCCTATATATACTGAGAATACGAGCGCTTGTCGTGCTCTAGGGTGCTTTGAGTGACAAAGCAACGAGCAGTGTCTTGATTGGCCGAGCACGGCCGAGTTCAAGTTAAAAGATCATGTCAACTTGAAGAACTCCACAGTACATCACGGATGTTGCAGGGGATTATGCAAGACCATCGGGTTGATGTGTTGACATTTGACTGGACTGACCTCATCGTATAGGAAAAGGTGCGGAGAGACGAAGGAATCCCCACACACGTTGCGGAGTGACGGACCGCTTCGCCGACTTCGCCGACCAGCGGTCCGACATGACAGTAGAGAGTATCACTGGGACTTTTGTCTACTCTATGTGGTGTCCGATGTTTTGCGACCTTTCACGTACAGTTGTATTCGTGATACTGTTCACCTACCCACTAATGGAGGCCAATCCTTAGTATTTCCCCACTTCGGTGGGACAGCACAATAAGATGAGAGCTCAGTATATAAGAACAATCTAGTGTCGCTGACAACCCATCCCGTTCGGCGACACTGAAGCTCACCTAGTTCGGAATACCATCGTGCGACTTATCTTAAAGGTCTTTGCATACAGGGATGGCCGATTGGAAACGGAAAAGAAAGTGTGCATTCATTCAAGAAGCTATGGAAAACGACCGCTTCGTCCTTCCCCATCAAGCCGAAGAGTGCAGAAGAATAAGGATTAACAAAAGGTATACCCACCAAAGAAGAAACCCAAACGCCAGCGCCATGCTTCAAGGGCCACCCATTCGACGATGAGTTATGCCATAGAGGACATCATCTATCGTGATCTACTTCAACAGACTGGCAAACACCGACAGCTTCTCAACCTCCAGAGCATCAGTCTTGCTGGACACAGCGACCACCTCCACCTCGATCCTGTTGACACCAGCGATGAGGGCGGTATCGTAGACTTGCTTCCTATCTCCTCCGCCAGGCAAAAAGTCGCGAGTGGTGCCCATGAGTCGGACGCCATTGACAGTGACGAAAGTCTTGTACTGCCGTTGCATAAGGAGACGCTGTGAGACGTTGGGGACAATGCTGATGTAGTAGTGAGCCGCGGGAACTGCAGTGCTCAAAGATTGTTGTGTGAACTGCTTGTTTGCAGGAACGTCGAGGCGGAAAGGCTTGGGCACCGTAAGTTGAGGATGTGTCATGATGACTACGCTCGGCAGGAGAGCTTCGGAGAGAGGCTTTGAGCGTGTGTATTTGTCGACAAAGGTTGGCGGTGGTGGAACGTATTGCGGGATATGAGGAACATGGGGGAGCATCGAGGGATGAGGGCTGCCGCTGATGGCGCGAACAGAAGGTGGTGGTGGCATCGAGGTTGCGGTTCCAGGTCGTGGACTCTGCTTCACTTCGGGAGCAATGCTCTGTGGTCGGACTGCGGCAAGGGAGGGAGATGCAGCGACGGTCGTCTCAGTCTTGACTGCTGCTGCTGTCGTTGGAACAGGACTTGAAGCATTGACGCTTGTTGCTTTGACTGTCGTTGGTACTTGCGAGTTCGACCTTGAGGGAGCAGCGCTGCTTGCAGGTCTGGCCTGGGCGGGCACGGGTGTCTTATGTCCGTTGGTGACTGGCTCTTCCTTCTTGTCCTCGGCAGGAGTGCCTCGTGGTGCAGGTGACCCTCTTGCACCAAGATGCAGTACGGGTTTCGGTCTTGGAGCGTTGAGCTTGATCTTTGGTTGAACAGGTTCGTCGACTTGACTCTTCGCGGTGGCCAGGCGTTCGTTGAAGAGGTCTTCCAGCTCAACTGAGAGGTTGAAGATGTCGCTTCCGTCCTCGTTGTAGATCCTTGCATTGCGCCAAATGTATGAAACCTCCTCTTCAAATGCGTCCCAGTTCTTGAAGTCGCTTCCTTGTTTCCCTCGTACTTGTTTCTTAATACCGGCCAGAGAGGTGGGCTTCTTGATGACTTTGTAGTAATCGGTCAAGGTTCGAGGAGGAAGATGGACGAAGGGTTCGAAGATAGCGATTCTGTGATCATGTTAGCAAAGCCTCTCGCCTAGGTGGTGGGTGTAGCTTGCCCTTGGTCAGTGTGACTGATCAAGCCGTTGACGATGTGCTCTTGCGCTTGCTGGAGTGTCTTGCCAGTAAACGCTGAAGGATCCGAATCATCTTGGACGACAGCAGGACTGGAGGCAGCGACTGGAGCAGCAGAGGACTTGCGATCACGGTTCGCTTTGAGGGATATCTTGATCTTGCGAGGCTGTTCGCTGGGGTCGCGTGTTGGAGGTGCAGAAGAGGCAGTCGCATCGTCGTCTTGGCCGGGCAGAGGTGTAGGAAGGGCGACGTAGTTCGGATCCTTGTAGGCAGGATTGTGCTTGGTCATGAAGTTGGAGAGGGCCTTGCGAATGCGCTCGGCATCTTGGTAGACGGTGGACTTGTCGTCGTTATATTGCTTTGCGTTGGAAACCATGCGCTTGATGTCGCTCTCGACGGTGCTGAGAGTGGGGTATTCATGGCGCTCGAGCTTGTCCTGTGGCTGTGTCAGACGGAGGTATTATCGTTGGCGGGAAAGAGGTCGGATTACCTGGACTGTCTGGATAGCGATGGGTAGTTTGATGGTGCGGTAATAGTCGGGCAGCTCTCTCTGTGACGGAGCTTGTCAGCGCATGTAGATTGGCGAGGGGGAACGGGCGCATGTAGATTGGAGAGGAGGAACGGGCGCATACCTTGCTGGGCAGGTCGATAAAGAGGTCGGCGATCAAGCGGCCACTGCGACAAGGTCAGACGGAGGAGTCGCGGACGGTCTTCTTTGGGGCCAAACTCACGTCTTGTCCTTGGCCGACTTCAGGTGGTCGATAAACTGCAGACCGATCTTTGTTGTTGTCTGCGGAGTCTCATGTTCCTGATAGGATTGTGTCAGCTCAGGAAGAGTCCAAGCGTTCGCGTTCTTGACGGTCGCGCTCCGTCGTAGCGGCTGGCCAACATCTCGGTGCTTGGGGAAGTGCAGAAGCCTCGCCGCAAGTCCGCGACTCGACACAGCTTCCCTTCCTCCCCAATCCAATCTTGTCTCCAATACAACACATGGATGCACACTCACCAGTGTAGTCTTTTGTCGCTTGGGTGTGCTCGTGTCGGCGTCGGGTGATGCTCCAGCTGCAGCTTTGCGCTTGCGGCTGCGGTCCATGATTTTGGTGTCTCTGTTGTCGCGTAACTCTGGATTGCACTGCTCGATGCTTGCAGCCCTCTTGCGATAGTGGGCGCTTGGTTGGGATGGAGTCCTTCGTAATTGCTCCATCTTGGACTCGCGCGTCGCGCGTTGCCTTTGCTGCAAGTCCGCCGACGCTCTGCACAGACCACTTCATCCACGTGATATTGTATTGAGGAATCTATTGTCGCTTTCTCTATCATCTTTTCTTACTTTTGTTAGAAGTGTATTGTTCATATTGTTGGAAAGGCGTGATCGCATGGCTATGAGGGAATCAAAGCTTGCATGGCTCAGTTCGGGGTGCTTGCACATCAGCGCCATCAGGAAGCCTCCTCACCAAGTTCAAAAGCCTGGCCCCCCAATCATCTCGAACATGAACACCGACACCATCACGGCTCAAGTAATTGTCAAAGCTCATGGTGAATAGTAGATCAATATGTTCCAGTCTCGAGCAAAAGTCTTAGGAATATCTTCCAGGCACACAGGCTCAATACCTGATCAGTCGGAACTTGAGCAATCTTTCCTTGTAATCCTCCCAAACGCCATGCCGAATTCAAAACAGGTTTCCTCGCTGAAGTCGATGCAATTCCCTCACTTGTTTTCCTTCTCCTTCTCGAAGCTGCCAGTAGAAGTTATCTTCTGTGCCTCCTCATCGGCCTTCATCTCACGAACTTTGGCCAGGACAACTTCACGGAAGATGGCACCCTTGGCAATCTTGCTCAGACTGCGCTTGTGCGTCACTCCCTTGTCCTCCGGTACCTTGAGGCCGGCTTCCAAAGGCTTCTCTTCTTGATGTGCGAGTGCGTCTCCTGCGGCCTGCTTTGCGCCGGCGGGAACGTCTCCAGCCTGTGGTACATCCTCCTCTTCGTCTTCTTGCATCTTGAGTGCTTCGATACGATTGGCGAGCTTGACCAATTCGATACCGCGCTTCAGGCGAGCCTTGGTCATGTATGCCTTGATTTCGGGCAGCAAGTTGTGGTCTGTTGCACCCTTGCCAGCAATCCAAGCATTCTTGAGCGCTTCCTGTAGATGGTGTCAGTCGAGTTCGGAACAATAGAAGGTTTATGATAAACGTACAGCACTTGTAGCTCTCTTCTCCGGCTTGGGAACGAGCAAGGTCATGATGAAATCCTTGGCTTCCTTGCTGACATCCTTCCAGTAACGTTCGTGGAAGACAACTCTGCCGTGCTTGGTCTCCTCAATAAGGTCGGTCAAGTTCTCGCTGCGGAAGGGCGAGTAACCGCAGAGGAGAGTGTAGGTGATGACACCGAGAGACCACATGTCGACGGGCTTGCTATGTCCTTTCTTGAGCATGACTTCGGGTGCTGCGTAACCGAAGGATCCAGCCATGGTCTTGAGCACACCATCGGGGCTGTCGAGATGTTTGGCAATGCCGAAGTCTGCGAGCACGAGAGTCGAGTCGTCGGCCTTGGTAAGGTAAAGGAGGTTCTCGGGCTTCAAATCTGGAAGAGCCGTCAGTATGGGCAAGACGGCCGCGTGAATTGGCGGGTGGAGACTGACCGCGATGGACGACATCGTTCTGGTGGAGGTAGTCGACGGCTTCCAAGACTTGTCTTATGGTGGCAGAAGCGTCCTTCTCGGTGAAGCGACCCTTTTCGCAGATGCGGTCAAACAGCTCTCCACCAGTCGCAAGTTGTGTCACAATGTAGTATTTGTCCTGCGCCCTGATCAGCTTGTGCTGCAGTATGTTCCGACTCTTGTATATCTCACTCTTGACTCGAACCAATCGAAGAACTTGACGATGTGGGGGTGTTGAAGGCGTTGGAGCATCTGTAGCTCATCGTAGACCATCTGGTCGTTGCCTTTGACGTTCTTCTTCAGGATGATCTTGACGGCGCATTTTCCTTGGGGTGACTCTGCTTCTCTGACGATGCCGTAGGTGCCGGCTCCGAGTGTCTTGCCAAACTTGTACTTGGATCTGTTGTCGCAATGTTAGTAGTGAACTGAGAGGTAGGATAAGGCTGGACGCACTTCTTGTCGTAGCTGTCGGGCTGGCCGTGGAGTTTGTTGAGCATACTAGTGACTATACCGAATGCTTGGTTAGTGGATGCTCGGAGCAGGTATTGTAGGGAATCGAGAATGGACGGCAGTTTGAGAGCGGGCGAGGATGTTTGTAAGACTGTGGCAGAGAGCCGACAGCTGGTTTTGTCTATGTCGCATGCTCAAGCATCAAGGGAAGGAGCTATCGGCGGCACTTACAACTCATGATGGCGTTTCGTCAGGCGCTCGCCGCTGACTGCGCTGCGTCTGGATGTGGAAGATGAGCGACGGTGAAGTCGCGCGAGTGAGATGAGAAGGCAAGTACTCCGTATATAGTCAACAAGCAGGATCAAGGTGCGACAGACAGATAGGAGGAAAAAAGGAAGACGATCAACATGGAGCGTATTCGTAACTCCAGTCTTACTCTAAGCTCGGCGGCCTGGACCCGGCGTGGCAGTGCGTGGGGCAGAGGGACGCAAGCTCGGAGGCTGAACAAGGGAGAATCAAATGTCACGGTGGGCTGTGCAGAGTTTCAGAACCTTTTTCAGCTCTGTTGAAACGAAGCCATGATTATTCATTTGCAGAGCTGTCTATATTTGCGTCTTTCTGCAGGAACACTTATATTGCAGCTGTTCCTTGTCAATGTCAATCTCGTGTTGTTGGAGGGGTTGAGAAACATGTGAAGCTCCGCCCTCAACTTCCGGGGCCGTCAGGGTCTTTGGTGAGCTTGGTGCTGAGCGAGACATGACAACCCGACTTGTGTGCGCCGCCATGTCCATCATCTGGGGTTTGCGAGACACGAAGATAGCTCAACATTGTATTGGAAGTGATCTGCTCTCGGCTATCTCAGCATGATTGCGCAAACATTGTCGCAATAGTAGGCCGGTCGCTTGGCTTCAAACAGGTCCAACAGATTGTTGCCAGCTCCAAGGTCTTGCATCTGGTGCTTCGTTCCATCTCAATGTGGGCGGAGTCTTTCTCGGAGCTGTGCACGCCCACGGCAAGTAGCACTTGTCCACTGCGCTCCGATAGAGTTGCGCAAGCTCGCTCGTTCTATCCATCCGCGTGCTGAGATCTGTCACAAACTACAATCATGGTCGCTCGAGAAGGGCGGGGAGGTGCATCAAGTTCCAAGGAAGTCGCGATGGACGTCATACAGGTACGTAGATGCTGGGCCGCTCTGACGTTTGCCCGTCGCAACAACAAAACAAAACCTGCGGGACCATTCGTATGGCAACAGATAAAGAGCATCAATCCGTCAGGTCGTCGCTGTTCTCATCCATCTCCCTACATTGCCATCACTTGCTCTCCATCGCCCTAAGACCTTTCAGAAGGCACTTGTCTCCAGCACCATCCAAAGCACAGTCTGTATTAGAGTCTCCAGCACTCCCACCTCGACCAGCACAAGCACCGCCAGTCGTTGAACAACGTCTCGTCTTCGCCTTCCAAGCCATCGTACCTCGCCCTGTCACACCTCAAAAGCCTGCCGATCTCCCAGCACCTCCTGTTCCAGCTCGCCCACGTTCCGTCTCTGGCGACTACCTCAAAGACAAGCGATTGGAACTGCAAAACTCGGATTAGGAAAGAGAACGTTGTCGAATTGCCCGGCAGTCCGAGGTAGAACAGCTACAGATCCAAGAGAAACTCCAGAAGATCAAAACAAGAATCGCAACAGCACCGAAACATGACGGCAAGCGCATATCTTTCAGTCCTCGCCGCTATGCTCGCTCTAGCGGTGGGAGCGGTCTACATGTTCGGCGTTCCTCCTCAGTGGAAGCGCGCTATGGAGGAGAAGGCTCTCGAAACCATGGGCGAGAACAAGGCCTCTTATCTGGTCAAGGGTAAGCTCTGTATCGCTCTTTGTAGATCCTTTCTCCTGCTAATACGACTTACCTTCCAGATCAAATCAACAGTCTCCCAGCAACAGACCAAAAGGACGTCAACCAGCTCAAGTCGGGAGTCGGAAATCTCGTCGGAGGAGCCCTACAGAATCCACTGGGCAAGGAAGCTGGGAACGTTGGGGATACAATCACTAGTCCTCTGACTGGTCGTTGAACATTTCATCTTTCCAGGAGCATCTCGACGCGCAGGTTGGGTTGAATGCTAGTTTTTGCAGGCACACGCGGTCGTGATCTGTCCCTATGATACCTACGAAGGATGCAATCACATATCAGATAGCATGCATATTTACCTGAGATGTCTACATCTGATATTCGGTGTCTCGTGAGGTCGACAATTGTTCTTCGTTGCATGCAGTCTTGTTGTGTTGGCAGCGTCCAGACTCCAACTTTCACATGCTTGGACCCTGCAAAATGCGCGAGCGGAGGCCGCCCGAGTTGCTGCGTGCTGTCGATCTTCAGCCTCGCGGTGCTGGCGACAACCTTCCTTGAAGGATCATCCTTTGTATCACGCCAACCCCGACCTGCTTCTTGCTCATTCTCTTCTACAACAACGTCGTTGCAACAAAGCATCGCCGGCCTTTGCGACAATATCCTGCAACACTTTCCGCCTGCGAAAACTCACAAAGCAGCACTCCCGCCTCTTGGCTTTGCTCCGCAACCCTAACACCTATTCGACCACTCCATACTTCTTGTCGCCAGTCACCGCCTCGCATAGTCTCGGCAAGATGATGAGCAGTAAAAGACTCCAGAAGGTGAGGTTCGTTTATTGAGTAATCTTTGACAACGTTCTGATGCTGTCGCAGGAGCTTCTGAAAATCCAAGGTCAATTGGCTCCCGGCATCACTCTCGTATCAGCAGAAAACCTCAAGACATGGCTCATGGACATCCAAGTCATGGACGCAAACCCCATCTACCAAGGCAACATCTTCCGTCTCAAGTTTGAGTTCAGCAACAACTATCCGATAGGTATCACAACATTCTCGTCGATTCACAGCACCTCTCGCTGACCATCCCTCCAGAACCACCGGAAGTCGTCTTTGTGCGTCATTCTGACCGCCCCATCCCCATGCACCCTCACATCTACACCAACGGCATCATCTGTCTGGACTTGCTCGCTGCTCAAGGCTGGTCACCGGTCCAGAATGTTGAGAGCATTTGCTTGAGCATTCAAAGCATGTTGACCGGCAACTCCAAGAACGAGCGTCCTCCTGGTGACGCCGATTTCGTCAGAAACAACCGTCTCCGCCCTCGCGATGTTGCTTTCCACTTCCACGACAATGAGGTTTGATCTGATGGTGTACTTGGTGTGCTTGGAGGTTCATGATGAATCGCTTGCGCCTGTCATCTTTCCTGCCCCACGTTCTTCTGCATAGGCTGGCGTTTCTCCTTTCGATCATATGGCATTGCGATGATGAGTTGTTCCTGGGTTTGGGGCGTGTTTTAACAGCTTTCGACGATATCTTACAAATCAGAGTCTGTTGCATTTTGACTGTCGTGACCTGCTTGCTCGTGTCTCACTTTGCTCTCCTCTACCGTGGTTCGCGGATAATCACGTCAAATTGCACAATCTTATCCTGATCGAGTTCTACATCCGCTGAGATAGACATCTACTACTGTTTTCACTGGTCGGATCAAGGTTACATGAGAACATCTTGCATTGCTGCAGACTGCAATCAGAGAAAGGGCGGGCAGAGGGACTGGAATTAGGGGCCGCTAGATAGGGGCAGAACTACATCTCTTCTGACGAGCAATGGGTCGTTCTTTTTCTGCCTCATCATCCATCTGGTCGCGGGCACGAATCATGGCTAGCGAGGCGGAGGGTGGGTTTTCGATGTTGCCCGAAGGCTCTTCTTCTTCATCGTCGTCGTGGTCGCCTGTATCAGGAAGAGAGGAAGTTCTTCAAGTATATATGTAGATATGAAAGTAGGTGATCTCCGTGATTGATGCAACCTCGATTATTGCGTAACACACCAGGGAGACTTGGGCTCGAAGGTACAGAGCTATGGGCTGTTTTCTTCGTGGAAACGTCAAAGAAGAAATGATGGAAATGATTTGAAATCAAACGTTGTATCTTGAGAGCTTGAGAGCTTGAAAGCCCCGAAAACATGGAAATAAGAGAGCATGAGGCGAAGTTTCCCGAGCATCCGAGCATGTAGACTCGGAACACGCAGCATTTGTGCCTTTGGAGAGGATTTGGAGTCAGGTCAACAAAGGCTCCAGAAGAGTTAGCTACTGCAACACTGCAGGCACTCAATGGAATGGAACTTGCTCTCAGTCTCAATCGGCAAGGTCACTATGTCACTATGCCAAAATTTATCGTACCCTTCTTCAGCTACAATAGTGGGGCAGATGACCCTGGGAGAGGCCTTCATTTCGAGTTCTTCAAGATCCCTACATTCCCAACACGCTATCATGCTGGCCGTCAACTGAGTGCCTGTATCAGAGCTGAAGGCAATCCAGTGGCCTTCAGAAGACCATACCATGACGGGCGGATTCGGATTCGAAAGTCGAAAGAGTAGTTGCATTGTATCTGACATAGTCAAAATGTCCTCTCATCTTATGACTCTGACTGTTGTTATCCTACGACACGACACCAACTATCCTGAATTGTGGCTGCCTCACCAATTACCTTAGATTGTGGTCCACTAATTTATACTCCAACAAGAATGAGTATCGTCTTCGAAGAAAGCAGTGTTTTCTTACGCTACAAACTCTTATCTCCTACGGCCACTCCTCCATCACATACTTACCTATCTACCTAGGTAGCAGTAGAAGACGATGGACGATGGACGATGAACCGAGGAGTTAGGGCAATCGCCTTCTCATTCTATCTCCCACTTCATATTCTGTATGTAACTATTATTCTTCCCTTCAACTTTAATATGTTTAAGAGGTACACTTCTTAAATGCAAGATCTAGGTAGGGTTGTCTAACCTTAGACAGGTAGAAGGTTTTTCTTTTTTGTTACTATAGTTATCATCGTCAATTTCATTACAAGTCTAGACAGAAAATGTGCGTGATATAGAAAGGCTTTCTGTTGTTGCCTAGAAGCTTTTTTTTATTATTGTTATTCTCGTTATCTACATTAAAGGCTTCTTCTTAACTACCGTTAAAGTCGTTAAGGTCGTTAGTAGTGTCTTCGTCGTCTTCGTAGTCGATTATGTCGTAGTGTTAGAGACAGTAGTATAGTCGACACCCGAACCGGTAGGAGAGATTAGTAAATGATCATTCTATTAAGCAGTGGAGAAAGTCTCGGACAATCGCGCTTTGAAGCTTTGAAGATCTGAAGCATCAGAAGTCCAGTATTGTATGGGTCCTGTGATGCGTTCGTCGCGAGGCTGCCGGCACCATCGCTGATACTCGTCACACTGAGCAAGCTCCTCCTTCGGCGTTTCCAAGTTGAATCACGAGCGGCCGCGATTTCCAACCTCCATGTTATCCACGGACTCCACCACCTGTTATACCACTCCAACTTGCTCCATGAATCCAGCCTCCTATTCCACGCCATGGCGTAGATCATCAAGGTGGGCTGGACTGGATTGGCGAGAGTGAGGAAGCGCGACGAGTACGCTGGTCCTGAGAGCTCGGAGGGTGTGCGGCGGACGACTCATCAAGGTTGAGCTTCCGGGCTTGCGAATCAGGGGAACGTGGACGCGAGGAGGCGACAGTGGAAGGGATCTCGGCCCAGAGCGGCGACTCGATGTAGTAATGTAGGCGAGGAACGAGGAACCCTTGGTAAAGTCGTTCATGATGCACATTGCAGTCTCGGGAATTGGGCGGTCAGAGTGCGTCTGCTTCTGGAGGAGGTTGTGTTAGCAATAATCAAATCAAGACAGGAACCATGAAGACCAACCTGTACGCCTGGAAGTTGGTAGTGTCGGGTTTGCGCTTCTTCTTGTGAGTCCTTTTTCTCGGTACCATCCTCATTCTTTGTGGTGGTGGCAGGCATCTTCTTCCCGCCGATTGCACCCTTCTTCTGCGTAACCCCGGGCTGTGCAATCACCCGTAGTGACCTCAGTACCAGGCATAGCAGCGCCAGCGTCATCGTCGGTAGGGAGTTGGAGCTGACTCGCGGTTCGCAAGCTATGGGTGCGAATGAAGGAGCTCGGTCTCTATGCCATTGAGACAGTATGCCATTGGGCCAGTATGCCATTCTAGAGTCGCACTTTCCAGAGCATCAGGCTAAATCCTCTCCGGTTCATATGAACAGGATATGATGACTTTCGCTATCAGTCGACTCACGTGTCGCCGACAGCCAGTACAAGTCTTCAGGTCGTTCTGGTCTGAGATTATGGACTGACATCTGGTATACAGTGTGTATAGTTTAAGTGTAATACAGACATGCTTACGATGTACACCCGGGTCACCGATAAACACCCGATACAATGGCCCTGTTAACAATTCCCATGCACCCTCGCAGAAAGTTCTTTTCTCGTGGAACGAATGATCAATCTCTTCTAACTTAGTTGTAATCGTGTCTACAAACCATAGTTCCAATGGACTGTAGGTCGGTTGAGGGACTTGCCGACATTGACATCGAATTCACCAAGGTAGTTTCCTATAACGGGATTAGCAAGGTATTGAGCATAGGAAAAGATGGAGAGACTTGCCTGGAGGACCATAATTGCACACTGTAAAGTGTGGTGGAGTGTAGGGTCCAACATTGGCAAGACCTTTGGGACAGTACTGAGTAGCGCAGCCGACCTTGGAAGTACCTTTCCAAACAATCTGAGAAAAGTGACCCCAATTGTGGAAATCGGACATGTCAGGTTGGGCTTGTCCGTAGAGCCCGTTGAAGTACGAGACTTCGCCGTTGTAAAAAAGTTCTGTGATGACGGCTGTTATGTTGTCTGCAGCAAGACCAGCAGCGATGTTTTGACCGTAACCTCCACCATCTGTCGTTGTGTTGTGAGCATAGACACAAGTCGATGCGATCTGGGCGGCAGTCGAAGCAAGAGCGTTGTCCCAGACGAGATTGCTGGCAGAATGATTGGCACGGTGGACATTGTGTGAAACGAGGACCCGCTGCTGATATGTAGTGGCCTTTGCTGCAGCTGCCGATGACGACTTCACGGTACTCGAGGTCTTCAAAGTACTGCTGACCTTCTTTGAAGAAGTAGTGGCCGCCTTTGTCGCGATAGGTGATGCTTTCGCGGTCGAGATTATCTTGACTGAGGAGGTCTTCTGGGTCGAAGTCATTTTTGTAGAAGTAGTAGCCCTCTTGACTATGTCGATACCATCCGCGTTGTCGGCTTGGCCAGCTATGAGGGGATAGCCAACCTCATAGTCAACACCATCCCCGAGGTCAAGCTTGACTGGACTAGCAAGACTACCGACTACCAGTGCGAGACTGAAAATGATAGCACTAGTACGCATGTCGGAATCCCGTGGGTCTCTAAGTCGTGATAAGCGTGGTCGTAAGGTCAAAGGTCTTGTATATGAATCGTCCGAATGCCAGATTCAAAGGGGAATGAAATGATATTTTTACGAGTAAGAAACAGTTTTGTGAGATCCAGATCTGCCCGGTGATAGTGGAAGTTTCGATTATTTCACATGTTGAGAAAGGTAGAGAAGTGCGGTTCTTATAGGCATCCATGATATGCAAGGTCTGAGGGCAAAAGCACACATACTGATGTGATAATGCTTTGACGTAGAGTTTGTAATAGTACCGTTACAAGTCTTAGGAGAGCAGATCTCAATGTATATTGTACTTTCTCTACTTTCTCGCGAGAAAATGTTTAGGGTGTGAAATCTTCGGATAGTCTGGACCTTGTTGACAGGCGATGGCGAACGGTAATGTTTTACAACGGCAGAGAGCTGTTGGAAGAAGGGAACGACACAACTACGCCCACCACCTCTCACATGTAAGAGCAAAGTCTGTTCTACATGTCAGTCCAGACACGTATCGCGCTTGGTCATGAAAAAGTTGGCTTTTTTGACCTACAACAGAGCACATTCATCAAAGAAGATAGCGAGAAGTCTGTACATCGATCTCGAAAGAAGAATGGGCTTGCGGACCCTTAGCATGTCCAACGTTTTTCGCAAGCCGAAATGAGCGCGGCTTCCCAATCGCGCGCCAACGTTTTCGTTGCGACTAACGGCTATTGGAAGACTTGCAAGAATCCAAGCCGCGCATCGCTTGTCTGCGCAAGCAGAAGTCGTTGATCAAATAGCGAAGAGACCAGCGATCATCTGGGTCATGACGTGGACATGAGAATATAATGGAGCTCGCTGACGGTAGCCAGCAGTAGGGAGGACATCATCATCTGTCTGCTTCTAGAGCATACTAGACCCTGATGCTAGACACGAGAGATTCCTAACAAACAATAATGGTTTGGGACTTGCCCAACAAGAGACGATCATGGAGATACGCACAATGCCGTCCCCCATCTATGCTCGAAGATCAATGTTTCCTCAATACGCTCTAGCTGCATTGGAACTTGTCGCAGGTGAGTTGATCACACAAGTAATGATCATTGTGTAATTGTATACCATCTCTATCAATTGCGACGATCGAAGTGTCATTGCTCGAGATTTGATGACACAAGTTGCTGTCAGTTTGATATGGGTGTTCGCTCGACAGGGTGGGGAAGATCTGACAGCACGCAGATTTGTTTGGGTCAGGACGTTGCAAGTTGCGGGGTCACACTCGAGGTGGTGCAATCGATTTGGGATAGAACATCTTATTCATTGGGTATATACGGATATGTACTCGACGATCACTTTCCTCTCACCTCTAGGAAATCAAAACTCCAACCACAAGCAATCCATTATGCCTTCATGTTCTCCAGCTCAAGCATGGGCGAGTCACTGTGGAAGTGGTACAACTTGGGCTCTGGAAGACCCTTCTTGCGAAGAATAGTGGTCTTGAACCAGTACGGCAAGACCTTGAACATCTGGTAGCTCATGTGGGTGCGGGTAGGGACAGCGAAAACGTAGTCCAGCTCTTCCAGGGAGCGCTGCTTGGTCTCAGGTAACCAGAGGAAGATCATTGCGCAAGCGACTGCGTTCATGGCAGCGTAGAAGCCGAATGCGCCAGTGGTCCCAAAAGCGCGAAGCTGACGAGGGAAGGTGAGAGAGACGACGGTGGCCCAGAAGTTGTTGGTGGCAACAGCCCAAGACATACCAACCTCACGG
This sequence comes from Aureobasidium pullulans EXF-150, assembly GCF_000721785.1. Taxonomy (NCBI): domain Eukaryota; kingdom Fungi; phylum Ascomycota; class Dothideomycetes; order Dothideales; family Saccotheciaceae; genus Aureobasidium; species Aureobasidium pullulans. Next base: position 17,613 of record NW_021941063.1, on the reverse strand, counting down.
TGCGACAGAGGGAAGACTTCTGCAGAGTAGGTGAATGGTACAGGACCCTCACCAGGAGAGTAGAAGGCATCGAACAAGTAGATAAAGAGCGCAATCAGACCAAGGTGGGCGGCGGAAGATGTGGGGATCAAGAAGCAGAGTCCAGCTGCCAACAGCGTCCAGCACATGTTGGGGAAGGTGAAGAGGAGGAGGGCGCGACGACCGTAGGTATCGATGGTCCAGACGGCAGGCCAGGCGAAGATGAAGTTGATAATACCGAAGCCCCAGGATGCGAGAAGAGCACCGGTAACAGTTGCGCCAGCTTGTGCGAAGATGGTTGAAGAGTAGAAGGCGATGATGTTGATACCGCACATCTGCTGACCGATCATAACAATACCGGAAGCCTGGACAGCACGACGCAGACGAGGGATGGTGAAGAGCTCGATGAAGCGGGTGAAGAAACCGGCATTGGCGGGAAGACCAGACTGCTCAATGAGCATGACTTCCTGTTCCATTTGAGCGTAGATGTAGATCAACTCTCTTGCAGCGAGGATAGGCTTTCCACGGAAACGAAGCAGAGACTTGTAAGCCTTGCCGTACTTCTTCTTGGACATCAGCCATCTGGGCGATTCGGGAACGAAGAAGATACCAAGAACAAGGGGAACGGCAGGAATGAAGGCTGAACCAAGCTGAAGACGCCATGCGATATCACCGACGTCCTTGACAGCAAGGTTGGCAGATGTTCCGAGAAGGATACCGAAAGCAGTCCAAATCTGCCATGACATGACCAAACCACCTCTAATCTTGGTAGGAGCAACCTCTGCGGAGAAGACTGGGACGGTGACTTCCTTCAAACCCATACCAATACCAAGAAGGATACGAGTGACGATGAGCTGTTGCCAGTTCTGTGTAACGGCCATGCCGATGGGAGCGAGAAGAGAGAAGACGGCGGCGATGAAGATGACACCACGGCGACCGAGCCAGTGATTGAGAGGGTCGGAGATCCAGCCGGCGAACAAGAAGATGGCGAGGTAAGGGCAGGAGTTGATGAAACCAACAAGCCATTGGTTGGCGGCGCAGTTACCGGCGGCTTCGCAGACGGGTCCGCTCTCGGGAATGCCAAAGGCTTGAGGGAAGGACAAGTTGGCACCGTTGGATCCGGTCTGATCCCAACCTTGAATGGCAGCTATGGCAAAGTCAGTCAATGCTCACGAAGTCGGGGTAGAGGTGGAAGCGCATACCAGCAACAGAATTCAGAATGATGGTGATGTAGAGAATCTTGGGTTGGCGCCACTTGTGAGTGATCTCCTCGCGGAAGGTCTCCTTCTCCTCATCGGTAAAGTCGTCCATGGTGTGGACTTCGGCAGGGTTCTGAGCAGCAAGGGCGCCCTTCTTCAGAAGAGGCAGGATGTCGTTGAGGTCATGGTCGGCAGCGAACTTCTCTGCAGAGCGCATCAAAGTCTCGCGAGATACACCAACAAGAGGGTTGCGAATCCTGCAAAGGGTCAATGATATGCTTGATAGATGGGACCGGTACTGTCGTACTCTCCAGTAACATTGTCGGTGAGCTCTGCAACTCTTGCTTGACGCTTCTCCTCGGCAACATTGAAGCGGTCGTGGGTAGGATCAGAGCTGATGTCTTCGTGGTGAGCCATGATGACGGATGAGTTGGAAGGAAGTGATGAGCTGCTTCTGCTCGGCAAAGGAGGATGAGTGAGGACTCTTTATAGCACACGACCAACTCGCATACCCCAAACAGCCAGTATCAAGGAGTTGGTCCATGCCATCTAGGTTTCTCTTGGGGCCCCGCGTGACGGCCATGCGACATGATCTTGCTCCAGTATTCCCCAGTGTGTACCAGTTTCTCCATGTCGCCCCGCTCAATATCACACGGTTTATGTGGCGGGTTGCATCCGAGAGTACTGCAATAGTCGGTAAAGCCAAAGGTCCTAATCGGCCCTTTGTTGTAGCCGTACCCTACCTATCTCTCGGCGTGGTCGTGTTGTTTCGGCTTGTCGTCTCCTCGGAAGAGCCTCTCGGGAAAGCGACCAGTCGGGGAAGCCGTGACCCCACTGGAGAAACGCCCTTCGTACCGTGGCGCACCGTTGTAAAACCTCGTTCCTCGCTCCCACCTTTGATGAATATACAACACTTCCATTCTCTGACGGCGTGCATCGTGCAATCTTCATCCCAAGCTTCCTGCTGGTGTTTGAGGCGTTCAAGGGGTTGTGGGCGTGTGAGTGAGGCTTTTGTTGATATTGTCTCGAAGATCGGGTCGACCAATGCATGGCATGGCATTCGTGACCACAGCTTGATGTCGCAGGTGCAAAGAAAGTGTTTTCGCTTGGTCGGCGGTTGCCGGGAGGGGTTGTCAGAGTTTGTCACCATTTGCTGCTCCCGGCGACGGCAGGGGCGCGGTGTTGACGGCTCAGGCGCCATACAACGGACGTGGAACAAACCTTGGAATTTGGGCGCTATGAAGGTGACGATGCAGCGCTTTCGCTTGGACTGCGCATCTGCGACTACGACATGTCCAATATCATCTGGAGCAGCTCTGCCACAGGATGTGACAATGATCTAGAGAAACACAAATTGATCATTGTTGAGCAAGCAGAAGAACTCGAAGCATCACCTCCAAGCTCTTCTCAGAATCTTGTTCAAGAAAGCACTGACCTCCTCATCTTTCCCGTCGAACGGCTTTCCATGGCGGGGAATAACTTTGCTGTCCAAACCTCCACAACTCCACAACCCGCCAAACCACACAGGTTTAGACTTTTATCTGTACACAATCATGATAGGCCGCTGTCCCTATTTCGGAAGTCACAAGTGAGCTGGTTGTCCTGCTTCGGCTGGTGCAGGATCATGATCAAGAGTTTCCCGAAAATGCCTCACCTCTGACACTAATTTTCGGCCGAAAAACATGCTATTGAGATGCACCATGTGTTATAGGTAGGCAAAGAGTTCCATGAGAAGCGAGGTTTCGCTGTAACTCCATTGGTTATTGAGACTTGCCTCGAAAGGCTCTGCTCTCGACAGTAAACGTTTGTCAAACGCAGGAGATTGAAGTTTGTTGATGGCACTTTCCCGAGGTCGGACTGGCATAGAAACACTCCTAATGTTGACTCAACAGGCCGGTGAAGCCCTTGACTCGCAAACAGGCATGCGCGACGACAAACCCTTGACAGCAAAGCAAGCCCTGATGATTCAACATCGTCTAGACTCCTGAATATTTGTTCACTTGACTCCACAATCTCCCCATGGGCACAAATACTGCCCGTTGCAAGTCCACATGCAAGACTTTGCCTCTTGGTTTTTGGGCTTGAAGAATACCACATCTTGATTTGAAACCACTCTTTGATATCTTGGACGTTCCAATGAAGAGGACAGCCCATGACTCTGTACCTTCTAGCCCTAGTCTCCCTGGTCTGCGATAATCAAGTTTGCGTCACGGAGATCTTGCACCTCGAATCGCCTGCTTCCATGTCTATATACGAGCTTTTTGTCGTTAAGAGAAAAGCAAGTGAAACCTAGGCCATCGGTATCTGACTTAGTCAAAGTTTGTCCTCTTATCTTATGATTCTCAGTATGATATGTTGTCCTTCTGCGACACCAACCACCTCAGATTGTGGTCTACCCATTCGTACTCCAACAAGAACGAGTAAAGTCCTCTGAGAAAGCAGTAGTTTCTCACGCCACAAACTCTCACTTCCTCCGGCCACTCCTTCAACACTGGACGCATAAGCTCTAGAAGAACTTCCTTTCTACGTACAATGGCATACTGTCCTCCCACATGCTATCCGTCAACATCTTCTTGTTCTGCCCATCCTTGTCCATCACAACAATCTGCCCGTACGGCTGGAAGGTGTTGTCGTACATCACACTCTCATCCCGGAATCCGTACATGCCTGTACTGTACATGATCCTTCCATCGAAACTCCAAACGGCATGAGCATCGTTTGCTTCGCTCTCGGTCAAGATCTTCAGGTCGGTGCCGTCAGGACGGATGGTGCAGATATCAAAGCGGTCCTCTTGCCAGCTCGAGCCATAAGTCCAGTTTGTTTGACGTGTGAAGACGATCAATTCACCATCAGGAGACCAGCCGGGTGTGTTGTCCCAGCCAGCAGTTAGCTGAGTGGTGTCCCCGGTCTCCATGTCTAGCACGTGCAAGCCCAAAGGCCCATATGTGGCGTTCCAGAGTCTGTACACAAGCTTTGTGCCGTCAGGAGAGAAGGAGGGAAAGCCTGCGTTGTTTGTGCCGTCAGTCAAGTTCTGCGTAGCCGTGCCGTCGGCGTCGAAAGAGTAAAGAGTTCCAGGATACAAAATGCGATCGAAGAACCAGACTCCAAAACCCGCGGCGAGCTTTGAACCATCTGCTGTCCAGGTAGGTTGGAACGCTCCCGCCAGTCCGCTTGCATAAAGCTCTGCATATTCTTCCGAGGCATTGATGTCCCAAGTGTCGAAGGCAGTGGTGAGATTGGCATAATCAGCACCAGTGAGAACAATCGAAGATGAGCCATTGCCGAGCTGCTTCTCGGTAGTCGCAAGGCGTCCTGTCTCAATATTGAACGAAGGGAACACGTCCATGAATCGGTAGTCCCACTCTTCATCCCAGCTGAACAGCTCCTTCTCGGCGGGTCGCTGGCCCCACTCATAAACTTCGTACACGACCTTGCTGCCGTCCGGGGACCATGCCGGATTGCGCATAGTACTGTTAATATAGTGGTGTGTAGTATCTGGACTGGTGTAGTGGATGCCCGCTTCCGTTCCAGCTTTGACGAGATAGCCAATGTTGCTGCTGTTACCCAAGTACGCAGGAGACACCTTCAATGTGTTGTCGAAAGTATGCTGGACAACATCGCTGCCAGTGGCAACATCAACACTGAAGATCTGAGAAAACACAGCTAACTCTTGACCAGCCACTGTGCCATGCGCGCCGTACGTATCCTCGGTCGAAATGTTGTAGTAGACGATTCGTGATGCATCGGGCGACCATCTCGGTGTACCCAGGCAACGACTCTCTTCTCCGATGACCTTGCGAAAACCACTACCATCGGGGCGAACGACAAAGACGGCGAGTGATTGAGTATGCTCCCAGCCAGTACCATCACTGTGGCCAGTCCACTGAGTGCCTGCATCAGAGCTGAAGGTAATCCAGTGGCCGTCAGGAGACCAAGACGGGCGGAAAAAGCTGTGAGGGCCCACGAAACTGCCAACGCTTTCGTCACTGCCTGTGACATTGATGGAGATACCGGTGTGAAGATCCTTGACAAAGATGTTTGTCGTGTAATTGATGGCTGTCGACACATAGGCAAGCTTGTTGCCGTCGGGCGACAGACCTCCGATATCTTCAAACGAGTCGCTGGAGACCAATTCGGTAAGCTCTGTACCATCCGTATTGACTAAGTACAGGTCGGACTGGCCATCAGCGCGTCTTTCGCTGGTGAAGATAATTCTCTGACCGTCGGAAGACCATGAGGCGTGATAATCAAAGGGGGCCGTTTGGTTGCTCATCAACTTCGTAGCATTGCTTCCATCGGCGTTCGAAATCCACAATTGAGACCCGGAAGGCGCGATGCGGTTGAAGTAGAAGACGCCCTTCTTGTCGGCGGAAGGAGAGGTACGATTCGTTTCGTTTCCATATTGCGCAAGCTTGTTCTTCCCGATGGACGCATAGGGGCAGTCAGGGCGTGCAGCTGCTTTATCAGCATACGGACATGCTGCAAGACTGGTACCGACACTCAGGCTGAAGGCCACAATAGGAAAGAACCGCATGGCAAGACTTCCTTGTTTGACGCGACAAAAAGGGGAGGGGCAGGTCGGTGGTAGAAAGAGTCTTAAGGCGCCTGTCTTATCAATCAGCGAATCCTAGATCGCTTCGTATTTTGTTCAAAGGAGTCATCCCCAAGCGATGATCTACAAGGTGCAAGGTGTCTTTGACGACCTGTGCGATGGTTCCAAGCCGTAATTCGCCTGTAAATCGATTCGGTATGGTGCTGCTTCGTGAAAATTCTTCAGTGAACAAAATCGATCAAGGCTTTGGGCTCCAAGCAGAAACTCCGTGTTCGAATAGCCGCAGCAGCAGCAGCAGGCTTCACGTCTTCGCGTGACCCCTGAGCAGATCAGCCCATTCTCTTCATCTGTGAACCGCTCAATCTACTCCATTCATCAGCGATGCCATCTTCTTCGCAATCAGCTTGCTGTCAGCAAGCCCCCTGACCGTCGCCCCTATCCAAGGCGTCGTCATCATCATCGTAAGTCAACAAGTCAAGCACATGTCAACGTCTGACACCCTGCTTCTAGAGTACTTACTGTACCTTCTTTTCATCATGCCTCTGCTGCACATGGCTTCCTCAATGGCTTCCTCAATGCCGCCAGCAAGCAAGCAAGCATGCTCCATCGTCATGATAAACGCTTCTCGCTTCACCATTGGGTAAGTTCCTGCAGACAAGATGACGATGATAACGTCTTCCTGAATTCTTGCTGACAGTTCTTCCAGTTGATCCAGATTGTTCCAACCAATGCCAATCATTAAACCAAAGATCTTCGCCGGTCGGTTCAAATCAACGCCGTCGACCTGTTCATCATCGGATCCACAGCTCTTGCTTCCGAGCGAGAGTGTAGGTTCCTACCCCTCGCTGTTTCGGCAGGGGGAGGGATCGGCCTACATGTGTATGAAGATAGCAGGTCCACCGCACCCACCGCAAGATCAAGAAGCTCAAGAAGCCACGCCAACCCACAAGTCCCCGCTTGTACCATGTCTGTTTTGTCGTCTCTGGTTGCTGAGAAGCGGACAGGTTGCCTCGCATAGGTCTTCAGCAATCTCTACCTTGTATCCTCTTGTTGCGGAGGTGCTCGGAAAAGGATTGCCATAGCACCGGAGACAGGCAGTATGGCAAGCACGGATTAGCATTCATCATGACATGAGCAAACTTCCTTCACACTTCCATGTCGGACATACTCGCACACCTTCATACTTCCATCCTAGACATTCTTTTGCTCTACTGCAAGCTGCAGGAGTTCAAAAGCTTTAGAAGATACGCCGCTCCACAAGTCACATGCTTGTACCATGTTCTTCTGTTGTCTCTAATCACCGAGAAGCGGACATATTGTCTTGCACAGGTCTTCTGTAAGCTCTTCCTTGTGTCTCGGTTTCGGAGGTGCTCGGGAAAGGAATGTGGTAGCACTAGAGACAGATAGCATGCGCATGGCTCTTTACCACAACAATTGGTGTAGTCGGCTTCAGAAGATTAATAGCCAAAGTGTCATATTCTAGTTTCCTCGATCGGCTTGTCGTACATATGCAGAACGAGCTGTTGTCCACCACGGACTCGGGCAGATCCTGATGGTGGCTTTTCCCCGCATTTCGGGCCATCAAGGTTGCCATTCGCGAGCGTCCGAGCGCGTTCTGCTCCAGCTTCGCCGGCGCACTCTTCAGCCTGCATCAACAAGACAGTCCGCCTATCAGATCTGCTCTCTGAATATCGCGCACGACAGATCCCATCGCGGCAGTCTTCATCGTTACCAAACAAAGTTTGTTTATCACGCTGACATCACAGTACAAAAGCCTGACGCAAGAAACGAAACAATGCGCATTCGTCGTTGACCGTCTCACTGCTGGACTCCGCAGAGCATGGGCTCCTCGATATCCTTAGCCTTCGTCGTTCTCCACCTACGACACTCTTGTAGTCCGTCGATCTTGTTTTCCGAAGCGACCTTCGATTGAAAAGCCCACACCGTACCCGTACAACGCCTGCCACTCCGCCGCAGCCGTCTCACCACGCGTCCTTCCACCACAGACACCGCCCCCCAAGTCAGTCCAACATCTGCCAGACGCGCCGTCGGCAGCTTGAAGCATATGACATGGCGGCAACGCTGAACAAAGAGATGGAAACATGATATACAAGTTGCGCTTCGCTTGGACTGCTCTTGCAACTCCTTCGTCACCGCCGAACCTCGCGACGACTCAAGGCCTTGGGACAAGCGCATTCAACCCTGACTGACTTCTACCTGCTTGATTGTCTCATCTCCATCGGCATGATCCTCGGCGCAGGGTGATGCTCTTCAGGAGTCGTTGTTCGACGTCGCAATTCCGAACGCTGGACCGCCTGCTCCCCCAGACTCCTACAGCCTGCAAAGCACTTCACGAACGCCGCGCTGTCGCCAGGCGGCGCCGGGAATGAAGAGACAGTACGCGCCATGACATTGCTGTCGGTCCCGAGCGCCTGTCCTACGACGACCTCGCCGGTTCACACGCCCGGACAAAATCAAGAGAAGGAACATGGTACATTTGCTGCAAAATGGAGAGGTACTCTTTGTCACACCACAGCTATCGCTGTGGTTGCCCTGTCCCCTCCTTCGACCTCTCGCAAAGAATACTTCGCTACAACGTGGCTGGCTCTGGCAGGTCCAACACAACTTGAAGCCTCACCACCGGGCGCAATCTGGACATGTTGTCGACTCCGACAGTGCGAACTGCTTTGGTCCTCTTGCTCTTTGATTCAGCTTGCTCCTACGTGCCCGCGCAGCACTCAACAACTAATGATGCAAGTCATGTCCTCGCCGCCTGTCAAACATTTGCCGCTTTGCAGTCTCTTCAGGTCCACCATCCCAATTTTTGTTGTCAACTTGGCCGACGTCACCCACATCTTCCACGCTTGTGCACCCTCGCGCGAAAATTCCCACTTGTCCCTCGTCATCCTGTGCACGACCTCCGTACTCAACCGCTCCCTCTTCTGTCCACAAACCGAATCTGGACTGACGCCGGCTTCACGTTCCAAGCGACCTTTTTGACGAGTAAACCAATTACACAAAGAGGAACTTGATCGGCCAATCACTCATCACGGCTACTGCTCCCCTGCATATCACTACCCTTCCTGTCGCTGATCAGGGCCCGCCGATCAATACTTGAGTGATCTGCTGTTGATCGCAAAGACGCTTCTGTCAACAACTCAAGATCTTGTGCCAATTTGGACCACACGTCACGTCAATGGCTCGTTATCTCCGATCAGATGGCTGCATGCTCTTGAAGCAGACAACGCAACTGCTCAAGGACATTGCGAAAGTCAGGATCTTCACCTCTGCCAACGTTGTGTGCAATGGTCTGTCGGTGGGTACATGACAACACTTGTGATTATTGAGAGGATTTTGGGGATGATACGAGTGGTCGCACTGGTATATAATGAGGTTCTCAGTACCGCCAAGTGGCACATCATCCACATCTTCTCCAGTCTCATCCACTACCATCTCTTCAAATCCAGCCATCCTCACTCAATCAACCGCAACTACTCCTCCAACATGGTTCAATTCACTACTCTTTTGACCGCTGCTTTGGCCGGTGTCTCCTTCGCCGCTCCTCTTGAGAGCCGCGCTTCTTCTTCTCCAGCCGACAACGCAAACAACGTCGTCTGCGGTGCTCTCCTCTCCCCTCTCACTCAAGTCTTCGACTACCAGTCCGGCAATGTTGGTGGTAACGTCGAAGATGTTCTCGCTGCTGCCAACAACATTCTTTCCGAAGCCAAGCTCCCCAAGGATGTTGAGAGCATCTTGTCCAGCGTGACTGGTGGAATTGTCGGATCCGTTACCAACGGTGTCAGCAATATCCTCTACGGTCTTTCTACCGCCGCCGAGAATGTGGACTCCGAGTGCCGTACCAACGCTGCCTACTGCACAAACGAGTTGGGTGCCGCTCGTGCAGCATGCGCTTCTAACCAGAAGGCTCAGGCCCAGGACGGCTGTCTTCAAGCCAAGTACACATGTGCCCGCAACGGTCTTCTCACATCTGACCAAGTCAACAAGATGGCGCCTTGCTGTTCTCAGTACACCGGTTCTGCTGCTGCTGCTGGTTTCTCGTAGAGGTTGAGCTTCTCGATATCATGATTATGACGGGTCCTTGGTTGGTGCTCAAGGTTTTTGGATGGAACATATCTACTGCAGGCAGTGCATTTGGGGGTTTCACGCAGCCTTCGTCGGGCGTTCTCTTGTTCTTTTAGCATCTCGATATGCTAGCTCTGTATCTTCAGACGTGTACAATAAATGATTTGCTCCTGATTCTGAAGTTCATCTCGCGCCCGTTTTCCCCCAAGATCTGCTTGATCGATGCCTGTTCGTCTCCGCTTCGTCGCGCGTCTAGCTATCCCTTCGCTCGGCGACGTCCTTTCGCAAGGTTCAGCCATTGATGTTATCGCTGCCGCGGCCTCCTCTTCCTCCTCTTCTTCGTACACACGTCGTCGTCGCCACCTCTTCCACGTACGAACCACCTCGTCGTCGCCACCTCTTCCACGTACGAACCACCTCGTCGTCGCGATGCCGCCTAAGAAGAAGATACGAACCGAGCATAACCTGCCTCCCCTCGTCGTAAACGATGTCCCCTCGATACCGTCGCCGCTCAAGATTATACAACGAGACGCTCGTGTCTAGTATAGGAAATCCGCCTTAGGTTTTACTTTAGTTCCTCGATATTTTTTCTCCAAATTTAAGTATAGCCTTCTTAGACATTAAACCTAACTATATTAAGAATTTAACGCTATTCTATAAAGGACTACGCTCTATAGAGCGCCTTAAACATAGTAGAATTTTAGGTATAAAGCTTCGCCTATAATAACTACTTCCTAATTAGGATAAGCGCCTATATACTATAATAGGGTCTATCTAGATTTAGTTAAGTATTTCCTTTTATAGTACTACTTAATATAGGTATATAATACTACCTCTACTAGTATATAGACAATATTAGAGATCTTAAATAAAGTATACTTAGTATATAGTACATATTTCTATCTAGGAGAGTTATAGACTATACCTTTACTTACTACTCTAGGTATATAATTCTATCGCTATTTAGCGTCGTATACCTATATTATAGTACGCTAATTAGTCTAACGCTAGTATATAGGCTAGCCCTAGTTTTTTTAGTATAACGCTAAAATGTAACTTACCTACTCTATCTTATAATGCTAAAACGCGCCTATCTCTTCCTCTTTATTACCTACCCTATTATACGACGCTAAAGTACGTCTATCTCCTCCTCTCTATTATACTATAATTATATTACTTAATGTAATAGCGTATCTACTATAATTAAAATATTATCTATCTATAATATACTTTATAATATATATACGAAATACCTATATACTAAAATAGTAACTAATAATGTAGGTCGCTATAAAGCGCCCTAACTCCCTATTAATACATTTAGCTATAACTTTAACAATAATATAATCCTCTTAAATAATCTTTATAATACTAATAAGAGTAACGCATTTAACATTAAGGACATTATATATAAGACTAGCTTATAGAACGCGTCTAACCTCGATTACGTAGTACCCCTTCTAGGTACTATATTATATCTATACGTATATACCCTACTAGTACTAACATATTATAAGTTTAGGAATGTCCCTAGAATAGGATAATAGCTATATTAAAATTAACCTAGCTATCCTTACTAACTACCCTTCCCTATACGCTAACTACTCTTCTATAACGTCGCTAGACTAAGCCCGTTCTATATATTCTCTATAGTCCTTACTAATACTTCTATAAAGCCTATTCTAGTATCTTAGCAAAAACTATATACTCGTCTATCTCTAATACTAGTATATAGTTAGTCCTAACCTATAGGTAGTTATTAGGCACCTTTAGAAATATTATAATATATCCTTTATAGCTAATTACTACTTTATCTTCTATCCTTTTACTAATCTTCCTATTATAAGTCTTAACTCTATTATCCTACTAGAACCTCTATGCCCGCCTATGTCCTACTTAAAGCTACTAACTACTACTTTCTACTACCTTTACTATCTCTAACTCGCCTTAGAACTATATAATTATATTACTATTAACTACTTTACTATAAGGGCGTATTAGAATACTATATACGATAATACTCTACTAATTAGTAGCTAGTCTACGCTAGCTTTTTAATCTAAGTTAAAGAACGATCGCTAGCGTATTTATAAGGTACAATTATTCTCTAGGAACTATAGAGGTAATAGATATTTTATAGTATATAGTCTATACTAGGGTCGTATTAGTAAGACTTTTAAGTAGTCTATAACGTAGGTTATTCTAGACCTTAGTAATATAATCGCTACTAAGTAAAATAGTACTACTACTAATATATAAGTAAACCTTAATAGGTACCTAGACTATATCGCTCCCTAGGACTAGACTAGTTAGTTCTATAGGACTAGATAGGTTAACTACCTTTAACCTTACTAGGACTATAAATAGCTCGCTAAACTTAGTTAACTCCCTCTCTAGATAGAGCCTAAAATGCGCTTAGTTATAACGTTAATAGATCGTATTATAGAATACGCTATATCTAGCCTTAGTACCCTCTTATATAATACCCTTTACCTCCTTAAAGAACTAAAGCTAGACTTGCTAGGTAACTACCCTCTAAAGCGTATATAGAACTATAAGAGCTAAGAATAGGTAGCTAGATTATTCGCCTAGGCTATATATTATACTATCTACTACTACTAGCTACTTAAGGAACACTCTAACGTTATTAGTAAGGTAGAGGATAAAGATGATATTACTATAGATATATTTATTACCTATAACTTTCCCTAGTATAGTCGTATTAAATAAGCCTACTCTATTATTTATAACATTATTAAAGGCAACAATAACCCTACTATACTAGGTCTAGCCTAGGAACGCCTTAATAGATACACCTTACGCCTCGCTATAGAGCTTATTATATAGTACATATATAGGTATTAGTTCTATAGCCTACTCCTCTACTTCCTTACTATTCTTAGTATTAATCTTGTTATAGGCTAGCTACGTACTATACCCTAGTATTCTTCTATGCTTAGCGCCCTTATATACGTCGCTTATATCCTTATAGCTAAGGCGTACCTACCCTAATTATAAAGGCTAATATAGTAGGATATAGAAATTAAAGCATTCCTCTATTATTACTAATCTTACCTCGTTCTTAGTTCCTATAGTCCTATAAGTATTATGTTACGCCTCTTAGGATACGCTAAGCGTATAGCTTACTAAGAACTAATTAGAATGGCTAACCTTACCTAGTAGTCCTATAACTTACTTACTATATTATATTCTAGTAAACCTATTAAACTCTTACTCTTTACTAAAGGTATTTATAAGTTTATCGCTAGCGCTAAGGCCTTACTATAGGAGGACTTACTCTAGACTAAGGACGTTTTAAAGCGCGTAATAATAGATGCCTTATAGATCTATAATAATACTATAGTTAGGAACGTTAGCTACTCTCTTCTCTAACCCTTAATATTACTCGAATCTAAATCCTAGCTCCTTAAGTACCTTACCTATATATTATAAGTAACGCCCTACTAGGCGTTATACGTAATAGTTAATAACTTATCCTCTAGTTAGTAGTAAGCTACGTATTAGAAACCGCTCTACGTTCGACGATACCTTTACTAGATTAATTAGTTCCTTAAAGCCTTACTTATCTATATATACCTTACTAGTAGTTAACTAGTATAAGGCCCTAAGATAACTAGTATATAATAGTAGAATAGCCTAATAGTAGACTATAACCTCTACGTAATCGATAGACTTATTACTATAGTAACCTACTACTATAAAACGTAGTCTTAGTTTAACTATCTAAAGGTTATTCCTAGGTTCTTTCTATACTCTATTAGCTAAATAGTTCTTATATACCTTTACTTCCTTTAACCTTTCTATATACTACTATAGCGATAAGTAACCTAGGACGTACCTATAACTAATATAATGTACCTCTAGAGTAATAGTTCTATTAGTAAGCCTTAGAACTCGACTCGCCTTAGCTATAGTCTTATAGCTATAACTAAGGAGCGTATTAGTGTTAAGCTTAGTATACGTAACTACTAATACGTTACTATTGCTATAGGCTACTAGGTTATTAGTAATACGTTTAACTAAGGTCTTAGTAGAAATTCTAAGTAGGAGAAGGTTAGTTATAAACCTAGTAATAATAAAGGGGACAAATATAATAGCTCTAACGAGGATCCTCTTAAGTTATAGGCTAGGTATACTACTACTATTAGCTATAGTATATACGCCGTTTACGCTAATCTCGTATTAGACTTAAGTTTATGCTCTATCGATATGTTCTATAGTCTAAGCTTATAGTAGTACTCCTTCCTTAGATTAAGCTTATACCCTCTAAAGGTAGTAGCTACGTTACTACCTTCTACGCCTACTACCCCTACTATACTCGTACTATAGCTAGACTATAACTAGTATAACTAAGCGTTACTAGCTCTACCCTATATTACCTCCTATACCCCTAGGTAGTTAGTTATTATCCTACTATTATAGGCTATACCTATAATACTACCTTTACTACTACTATCTAACGCGATATAACCTAGGCTATCTATATTATAGTCTATACCTACTATAAATTAGTAGAGGTATATATTATAAACCCTACCTAACTCTCTTCCTTATACTATCTTATAAGGTGTTATAGAATCTCTATCTATCTTAATACTAGTATAGAAGAGGTTCTATATATAGTAGCTAACATCTACTAGGCCCTCTCTTAGACGTCTACTCTCTAGTAGTAATAATAACTAGATTAGTATCTTATATAGCTAATACTACCCCTCCCTATATACGTAGAATACTAACGCTCCCTTATCTACATTTCCTTAGTTACTATCTCTAGCCTATCTACCTTAGGGTTTGCTACTTAGCTACTACTAAGCTCTTACCTTATCTTTATATAGAACTAGTCTATTATTGTTATAGGACCTATACTAGACCTTTACCTAGTCTACTAGCAACGTTTAATAGGACCCTCTATCTTTACCTTAAGCTAGAGCTAGCGCTACTTAGCTCTCGCTAGACTTACCTCCTATAAAAACACCTAGGACTTACGTCGCCTTATCTATATAGATCTATTAGCGCCTTATACTAGCTCCTAGGTTTAGGGTTAGGGGGTTTAGTATTTAGGCTACTATAGAATGAACCGTATCTAAAGGGCGAGCCTACCTACTTACTTCTAGAGGTCCGACTTAGCTTAGATGCAGTATAGTAAACTACTTTTAAAGCTACTCGTACTATACGAACTCCTCCTTAATCTACTCCTTCTACTTCTTAGCTTAACTATATTACATGTCTAAAGGGACCCTAAAGGAATCTCTACTAACACGCCGCTAATTNATAAGAACTTTAGTAGCACGATCTAGTTGCTAGTTATTTAATAGGATGTCTACGTCTATAACTAGTCTAGAACCCTCGAGTCGCTCTATTAGCTCTTACTTTTGCTCGCGTTTAGCCTTTATAAGTCTAGATAGATGTAGCAAGAGGGAATAGCTTTCGTAGCCTCTTCTAAAACTTCTATCTAGATTACACTTATAGCGAAAGCTAAACATAAAACTTCCTTACTAATACTAGAAGAGTGTCTCTTACTTAGAGATAGGCGCTACGAGACTAATGTCCGCTATAAATAGTCTAGGCACCTTTCTTAATTTAGGCGTAATAACTTTAGTAAGGTGTTTCTAACTAGCTTCCTCTAGAATAATAGAGGAGAGCTTACGTCGAAGGTACTATTTAAATGTTTAAGGTCTCGCGGTAGGGTCGATTTTGTTTTGCACGATAAACGCATTCTAACCGAAGTTATAGGATAGAGCGTATGTAAATGCTAAAGAAAATAGCCTTAATCGTAGCATGCTTATAATCCGTTTAAGCGGGTTTTATATAGGCGATTCGTTAAGGATGCGTTAGAAGGAGGTCCTTAATAGTCAAAATCTCGACTCTAGTAGAGGAAGACCGCATATGTTTATTACGATATAGTACGATGACTTAGAATTAGTAATCTAGAAGATTAAGTCTTAAATCTTTATAAGGCACGCTTAGAACTTAGTAGCATTTAGCAAGTAAGAGTTAGCCTAGGCAATAACTAGAGGTGCACTATACTTAAACATAGGGGCGAGGTACCGCTTAAACACGCGTAGTCTATATATAGGACCCTATAAATCCGAAGAGATCGATAGGAAGTTAGCACGCGCTATAGCCGTACTAATACGACAGGTAAGATATGCTTCGAAGTTAATGCCTTACGCTATCATTAGAAAACCGAGGTAGTCGTACTATTGCATAAGCGGAATCTACTCTATCCTATAGTTAAGAAAGAGCCCCTATAGGATTAGATACTATAACATATAACTACACTTGCGTACGTTTAGTCTTAGACCGTTAACATCTAACTAGCGTTCTATAATCTATAGAAGCCGCCGTACCTCGTTATAGTCGGTAGGAAGTAAAGTACTATTATTAGCATAGAATAGAGTGTATAGTATAGGGTCTTTTCTAAGGTGTAAATAGTTAATGTTAAGCTCTATAATTAAGCTATCTACAAAGAAGTTAAACAGATAAGGTAAGATCGGAGAGCCCTATAACACACTATAAGTCCGCCGGAACTAGTCTAAAGCCTCGCCGTTTACTAAGACCCTAGATTAGACGTTATCGAACGTAAGACTCTTAATTAAGGCAAGCAAGTAGGATAGACAACTACGCTCGATAAGGACACGTTCAAGTATAGAATAGTCTAAGACATCGAACGTAGACTTAAAATCTAGGAAGACAGCGATCTTACGTAAGCTAGTAGAAAGAGCGTAGTAAACTATTATAGTATTAGTATATGTCGAATAGTAGCTACAAAAGCTAGCTTATATAGGGTAGATCTTAGCCTATCCGTTATAATCGAATCGAGAGAGTAAGAGACGTTCGAACACCTTATAAAACATGCAGATTAGTGTAATTAGGCGAAGGTTATTAGCATCCTATAGTTTAGTAGTGTCTTTAATTAATAAGTAAATCTTAGTTTCATTCTAAGTAGCAGGTGTTCTTATAGATAAGAGACACTATACGTACAAGTAATAGAGCGACTATAGAAAAGCGGGATAGTCTATAAGAGCTTTAAGGAAGCGAATATATAGACTATTAGCACTGCAAGATTTAGAAGAATCTTATTATATGATTTCTAGCGTAATCTAATTAATCGTAAATAGAGATAGAAGGTAAGGATAAGCATAAGGAAGAGCATAAGAAGTGAACTATTACAAAATAGCCGTCGTACTAGTAATAGTAGTAAAGCACGATAGCAGTTTTAATGGTAGCGATAACTATTTCGAAGAGGTATATCTCCCCTTTAGTAATATAAGGTTCTCGTTTAGTGCTATAACGTTCGTTACCTTTACTCTCTCCGTTAGTATAATAATATCGTTCTCTTTAGAAATAATTGTAGCCTTTTTATAAAGCTAAACACTATTTTTAAACAATTAGTTATCCTCTAGGGTTAAGAGGGTAGGTTTTGCGCTACCTATTATTATAGAAGAGGTAGCAGGGGTAGTAGTAGTAGTAGTAGTAGTAGTAGTAGTAGTAATAGTAATAGAAGTAGTAGTAGTAATAGTAATAGAAGTAGTAGTAATAGTAGTAGTAGTAGTAGTATTATTACTAACCTCGCTAGTCTCGACCTCTATATTGCCTCTTACTCTTCTTTTTCTTGTTCTTTCTCTATTACTATTATTAGAGGAAGTAATGTTACTATCTACACTCTTCTTAGATCGATTATTAACTTAACTAAGGACTAATCTACAAATCTTCTAATATAATGTTATAAGTCTAGTG